>NW_020692218.1:0-3075 GCF_002925995.2 Terrapene triunguis
GCCCGGAAGTTTGGAATCCCCTGGGCTGCGACCGAGTGATCCCCTCGCCCTCCGGACCTGCGTGTGACCCAAACCGGATGGGGCTGACGGCCGTGCACCCCTGGGCACTGCGGCTGCCTCCCCTTAGCAGCCGTGTCCTCGCCTGGTCCCTTGGGCAGAATTCTTTGTGCAGTTCAGCCCCCGGCCGGCAATTCCCGAGCCGCTCTGCGCCCTCGCCCGCTGGCCTCTGGCAAGCTGGCTCGTCCTGGGTTCCAATTCCCGGCAGAAAAATCGGCCTCGGGGGTTTTTTTTACCCTGTTATCGCCTGGTACCAGCTCCTCGTACCTGGGTTTCTGCTGCTGGCTCTTTCACGCCTTGGGCTGCAGGTTCTGCGTTTCGCTGTGGGGTGGAGGGGGGGTGAGAGCACACCGCTTGTTTCTGGAGACGGGCCGTGATACGCATACAAGGTGTAGGGACTGGGGTGTCTTTTTCCCGAGCCGGGGGCGTGCGGGGTCTCCCCTCGGGGCTGCACTCAATACTTCCGAAAGCCAGAAGGCCCATGGGGTCGATTGTTTTTCCTTTCAAATGTTTAAATTTCTTCCAGAATAAATGTTTTTTAAAACTTTCTTTCCCCTCCTTTTTCCACCCAAAGAAGCGGCGAACAGTCGGCACAGACTGTGGAGCCGCCGGGGTGTTTGCTGCTGGGTTTCCAGCTGGGGGGTGGGTGTTTCTGGGCAGCGCCTGGCATGCTGGGGGCCCTGATCCTGGCCGCTGGGGGGGGTAGCCCCAGGTCTTCCTGCCAGGCAAGTTGATGGGCAGCCCGGAGCTGGGGGCCAGGCCGGATTTATTTGATTTCGGCTGCTGATCTGCAGCGTCACCCACTTAGCGCCTGGTGCCCCACGACTGTCCTTGGCTCTCTTTTCCTAGGCCGCTAATTAATGACACAGCCTGATTAATTTCCACCCCTGGCGCCCTCTAGTGGCCTCCCCAAAGAGCAACCTGCCCTGCAACGCAGCATGAATCGAGGGGCAGGAACCGGAGCCCGGCTCTGCATTCAGGCCAGAGTTTCATAGCTGGTTGGGGGCACCGGCCAGCCCCACGGGAACCGGTTTAACGTTGAGTGGGGCACGAGCGTATTTTTTTGCCCCCTGTGACTTTTCTCTGATGTTGCCACGTTAAGACAATATTTTTGAATTATTTCTGGCTCCCTCTCGGTATTACTGGAGCCCCGTGGCGCCAGGCGCTGGACAAACACAGAACAAAACCACGCTCCCGTTCCCTGAGCCCTTCCGGTTGAAGTCTCCGCCAAGGGCCAATAGCTGAGTGCAGGCGGCCAGCTGGGAAACTGAGGCAATGATGAATTTCAGGTCTGCCTCTCCAGCATGTGGCAAAAAGCAAAGCGGCCTTGGGGGCTGACCAGCGGTGGGATCTGGGCTCAAACCCCAGCCCACTCTCAGCCGCCCTTCTCTGCTGCATCATTGTGTTGTGCCTCAGTTTCCACATCTCCACAAGGGGGATCATAGAACAGCATCAGTTGGA
Organism: Terrapene triunguis; assembly: GCF_002925995.2. NCBI lineage: Eukaryota > Metazoa > Chordata > Testudines > Emydidae > Terrapene > Terrapene triunguis. The sequence goes on from NW_020692218.1 coordinate 1,519, forward strand.
GACTGATTTTTAACAGAGTTTCTCTCTCTACACCCCCCCCCCCCCCCCACTATGGACGCAGCTGGACTGGCATAAAGGGACGGGTGTTTATTTCCCCTTTCCAGGTGGGAAGAAGCCCTTATCATAGATCCACAGGTCCAGTGTGCTGGGACAGCCCCTGGGAGGACCCCTTCCGTCTGTCAACCCCCCTCTGGGTCACTGGGGTCAGCCCCTTGGTTTCAGCGCCTCCTGGGACCGAAGCTTGTAGCCTCCAGCCCCCCTGCGCCACACCGTGAGCTCCCCTCAGAGCTGCACCAGAGCTGGGCCGGGAGCACCTCTCGGCCTGGGGTGTGAAAACGGACGAGGAGCCGGGACGCAGCGGGGGGAGCTCTGAGCTTGGCAGTGGGAAGGGGATGCTACAGCCACTCCAGCAGAGCCCGGGGTTGCCTCTCTGCCCAGCAGTGCCCCTAATTCCAGCCGACTAACCCTCCCTCCCCGTCCTCAGTCCTTTGTTCCTCTTCCCAGATAGAGGAAAGGTCCCCTGGCCCAACTCTTTGTTCTCCCAGGGGTTGGCCTGGGGGGGGGGGGCGGTGGTCCTAGCTAGCTGTGGGGCCCCAGCAGCCAGCCCTCAATCCCACCTAGTCCTCTGGGTCCCTGCAGCGATTAAGTCACCTTTTCCCCTTACCTAGTGAAACATTCAGTATATTGGGGAAACTGAGGCACCCACGAAGGGCCCAGTGGGGTCCGTGCAGCATGGAGACACCTGCGACGGGGGCCAGGGAGCTGCCGGCCAGGTGAGGCACCTGCCTTAGCGCCTAAACCAGTGGGAGAGCTGAGACTAGAACCCAGGAGTCCTGGCTCCCACACCCCACCCCCCCCCCCAGCTTTCTTTCCCAGAGCAGGGGAGAGAACCCAGGAGTCCTGGCTCCCAGCCTTGCCCTGGGCTCTAAGAGGGGATTTCCTGGAGTCCCACTAGACTAGGGCAGCCTGGGGGTGGGGGGGGGACAGAGGAGCCAGACACACATCTCACCCCCTTCCCCCTCCCCACACTGGGGGCCAGGCCCCCCCCGTCACTGGTTTTCTCCTTCCCTCCCTCTGCACCCGCTCTCTGGCCGCCTGCCCCCCCCTTGCTTGGGCTTGTTTCCCCCTCCTGCCCCACCCCTTCCCCCTGCCCCCCATCTCTTCCCCACTTCTTCCATCTCCCCTTCCCCACTCCCTCCCTCCCTCCCTCCCCAGTCCCCCCTTCCCCAGCCCCCCCCCCTTCATCCCGTCTCTCAGCCTTGCCCCCCCCCCGGCTCCCCCCCTCCAATCGGCGGCGGCCGGGGGCGGAGCCAGGGCCGCTCCCCCCCAGCCCGGCCCGCCCGGCCCCTCACTCCCGGCTCTCCCCGCTGAGCGGCCGGCCCGAGCCCGCAGCCCCCCGCAGCCATGGCCGAGGGCGGGGAAGGGGAGGATGATGTGCAGTTCCTGCGCACCGTGAGTGGGGCCGGGGCGCGGGAGGGGGGGCAGTGGGGAAGGGGCAAAGGGGGGAAAGGGGTGAGGGAGGGGGAGCGGTGGGGAAGGGGCAAGGGGGGGAAAGGG
>NW_020692219.1:0-15416 GCF_002925995.2 Terrapene triunguis
GGGAAGAAATTTCTCAATGGTCAATCCAGTTGTGATTTCAAAGAACAATGTCCTAGCTGATCTTTGAAAGAGAGACACATGTTCTCCCTGTAGTTTACCTTTCCAGATTTGCATTTACCTGGCTTTGACTGAAAGGCAAAGATGAGCCCTAGGAAAACATAACTTGCTGATTGCCTTTTTGGGTTAGATCAAAGGTTACTGAGCCGTGTAGTCCATGGACCATCCGTGGTTCACAGAGTGCTTGCTAATGGTCCAGACAGCTAGCTGGTCATATGGGGCTGGCATCTCTCCTTGCTTACAGCTCCCGCATCACACAAAGACAACTAAAAATAAGACCAGGTTGTAATGGTAATGAGGGACTTTAACTATCCACTTATCTGCTGGAAAAGTAATATGGCAAAACACAAAATCTCCAATAAGTTATTGGAACGTATTGTGGACAACTTCTTGTTTCAGAAGGGGGAGGAAGTAGCCAGAGGGACAGCCATTTTAGATTTGATTCTGGCTACCAGGGAGGAATTGTTTGCAAATCTGAAGGTGGAAAGCAGTTTGGGTGAAAGTGATCTTGAAATGATAGATTTCATTATCCTAAGGAAAGGAAGGCATGAGAGCAAGGGAATAAGGACAATGGACTTCAAAGAAAGCAGACTTTAACGCACCCAGAGAACTGGTAGGTGAGGTCCCATGGGAAGAAAATCGAAAGGTAAACATGTTCAGGAAAGCTGGCATTTTCTCAAGGAGACAGTATTAATGGCACAACAGTGAACTATCCCAATGTGAAGGAAAGATAGGAAGACTAGTAAGAGGTCAATATGGCTCCATCGGTTAATAAACTGAGAATCAAAAAGGAATCCTACAAAAAGTGGAGACGTGGACAGATTGCTAAGGATGAATACAAAAGAATACCACAAGCGTGTAGGGACAATATCGGGCTACAGCACCAAATGAGTTGTGCCTAGCAAGGGACATAACAGGCAATAAGAAAAGGTTCTATAAATACATTAGGAGCGAGAGAAAGATGAAGGAAAGTGTAGGCCCACTACTTAGCAAGTAAGGAGAGCCAACAGCTGATGACCTCAAGAAGGCTGAGGTGTTTAATGCCTATTTTACTTCCCTCGTCACTTACAAAAAGTTTAATTGTGACCAGATGCATAACTAATATTAACAACAAGGGGGACGGACATAAGCCAGAACAGGCTAAAGACTATTTAGGTAAGTTAAATGTATTGAAATCGGCAGGGCCTGACGAAATTCACTCTTGACTACTTAAGGAATTAGCTGAAGCAATCTCGGAACCATCTTCAACAACTCATGGATGATGGGTTGAGGTCCCAGAGGACTGGAGATGGGCAAACATAGTACCTATCTTTGAAAAAGGGAAGAAAGAGGACCCAGGGAGTGGGAATTATAGACCAGTCAGCCTTTAACTTTGATACCTGGAAAGATACGGGAACAAATTATTAAGCAATCCATTTGTAAAGCACCTAGAGGATAATAGAGTTATAAGGAATAGACAACATGGTTTTGTAAAGAACAAATCATGCCATATCCACCTAATTTCCTTCTTTGACCCGGTAACTGGCCTGGTGGATGGGAGGAAGCAGTAGACATAATGTATCTTGATTTTCGTAAGGCATTTGCCACAGACCTTCATGACATTCTCATAAGCAAACTAGGGAAATATGGTCCAGATGAAATTACTATAAGGTGGTTGAAAGACCATACTCAAAGAGTAATTATCAATGGTTCTCTGTCAAACTAGAGGGATATTTCTAGTGGGGTCCTGCAGGGGTCTGTCCTACGTCCAGTCTTATTCAATATTTTATTAATGACTTGGAACAGAGAGTATGCTTATAAAGTCTGCATGTGACACCAAGCTGGGAGGGATTGGAAGCACTTTGGAACACCGGTTTAGAATTCAAAATGACCTTGATAAATTGGAGAATTGGTCTGCAGAAAAGGATCTGGAGGTTAGAGTGGATCACATATTGAATATGTGACAACAGTATGATGCAGTTGTGAAAAAAGCTGATGATCATTCTGGGGTGTATTCACAGGAGTGTAGTAAGTAAAACATGAGAGGTAATTGTCCCGCTTTGCTCAGCATTAGCTGGAGTATTGTGTCTAGTTCTTGGCGCCTTTCAGAAAGATGTGGACAAATTGGAGAGTGTACAAAGGACAGCAACAAAAAAGATAAAATGTTGAGAACACCTGACCTATGGGGAAAGCTTTAAAAAAAACCTGTTTTGCCCCGAGGAAAAGAAGACCAAGGGGAGTCCTGATAAGTGTTCATATATGTTAAGGGCTGTTATAAAGAGGACGATCGGTTCCCCATGTCCACTGAAGGTAGGACAAGAAGCAATTGATTTAATCTGCAGCAAGGGAGATTTAGGTTAGATATTAGGAAAAACTTCATAACTATAAGACTTGTTAAATATTGCAGTAGGCTTCCAAGGGAAGTTGTGGAATCCCCATCATTGGAGGTTTTTGAGAATAGGTTGGACAAACACCTGTCAGGGATGGTCTAGGTTTACTTGGTCCTGTCTCAGTGCAGGGGGCTGAACTAGATGACCTCTCAAGGTCCCTTCCATCCCTATATGTATTTGATTCTCTGAGATACATGCAGTCCTTCCAGTTTTACTTTCTCATGTAAGCAAGTGTTGTAGTGACCCCAGGGATGTTGTGTGGTCCCAAATGGGAGGGGAGGTATTCGGGAGCTAGTCTCTCTGTTAAGATATGCTCTGTCCTATGGGAAAAGTTTGAGCAACACAGAACAAAAAGACAATCCCCACTCCACAGAGTTTACAATGAACAGAGCAAGCTTTGTCAGTCATTTTTCTTGTCTTATGTCCAGGAAACCAGGACCAGGCTGGTGTGCCTACCAAATTGCCGGTTCATAATAATACTCATTTACATAATAACACGCATATGCAGTTTGGCCCAGCCCCCACCCCTAATCCCACGGTGCTTCCTGGATTATAAAGATGCTTTCTCTGAGACAATCTGGAAAGCATTTAGCGACCGAATGGCACGTGCTCCAGCTATTGTAAGCTCTTCTAGCCCAGGAACGGGCCTCTCTATATTTATAAAGCATGGTGTACATCTCTAGCTCTGCATACATGTTTTGTAACAATATTAGGTGTGAGTGAATGAGCACCTCATAAGCGCTGGGGTAGGGAGGTCTGTTCCCCTGCCATCCTCAGAAAGCTTTTTGGTTATTAACCTAACATTCAGTTTCCTGCAGCTTAGAAATCACGCTCCTAAATGTAGGTATAACAACATCTATGGGGAAAACTGATCTGTTTACTAATGTACCTGGAACCACACCTGAAAAGCTGGAGCTGTATCATGACACAGCTGCATCATATGGTGACCTCGGCAGTGTCAAGGCAGAATAACTCCCCCAACATGTGGCGTGTTGGATAGTCAGATGTGCTGAAAGGCTGGATCCTAGATGCATCTGAGGTCACTGTTAAGTGCTCTTTAGAGAGTGAGATGGATGACTCTTGAGTATTGCTTTTTGGGTATCCGTTGGAGATGGAAGTGAGAGCCTTATGCAGTGCTGTAGTGTGTTATTGACAGCATTGGAAGCAAGATGAATGTGGAAAGGAATGCACAAGTCCTTCCCCTTATCTTCTTATTTCTGTGCTTCTAAGGTTTTGGGCTGTCGCTAAATGTAGTTATTGTTTGTTACCTCCTGCAAAGACAGTTATAGGATGCTGGGGTTGGGGGTGTGCATCCCAGATAGCTTGATCCATGGTGTTTATTCTGGGAGCTCTGGAAACAGTGACACTCATACAAGATTTCTCATCCAGAGCTCGGAACAGTGTTTGAAAAGGCAAAATAAGTGACAGGAAGGGAAGTGAGTCTTTTAACGGCCTTTTCTTGTAGAGCTACGGGCTGAGCTGATCCTATAATACCCCTTCAGCCTGACCTGCAGAAAACAAGTTTTCACAGGGCTTGAAGTTTCACTTGCCAATGGTGGGTACGAAACGTTGCCCGATGAGTGAAGAGAACATAGAGGAGCTAAGCCATCAGTTTCTACAGAATTTCAGCTCTTATTTAAAATAAGACTTCTAGCTCTTATGGTTCTGAAGATAACTTTGCAAATGGGACTCGGTTCCCTGCTGACTTCCTGAGTCTGCTGGCAGCTTCACTGCCACTGTTGCGGCTCAGAGTTTCCTCAAGCAGCAGCAGAGTACACTTAACAAGTTCTACTTCATTTTACATGCTGCTGTTTGGAGCTTTGAAGGCTGCTGGGAAAGCATGTCAGTTTACTCTGCAGCTTTGGAAAACTGTGATCAGCAGCTGAGGCAGGTACTGTTGCTGCGTGGAAAGCAAAATTAAAATACTGGGGTTAGGGAAAGGGTAGATTAGTAGAGAGAATTTATCTTCCCAAAAGAGGATGGGGTCCCCGAGCAGCATCCAAGGACAGCATCCTGCAAAAAAGAAAGTCACTCCACAGAAGGGGTTTAGCTTCTCATCCGGGCACTGCTGCTAAAATCTCACTACCGGTGCTCCTTTGCGTTGGTCTCTGGCTAATAAGTGGCTGGTAATTGCTTCTAGCGGGAACCTATAAGAGCAATGGCTTTCCTGCTTGCTAACAAACCTGCCCCCTGCATGGCCACTACCCCGGGGGAATTACAAGAAGAGCTGGAAAAAATTTTGACGAACCATTTTTCCAGGGACAAATGTGGTTTCCTCAAAACCGAAATGTTATGTGGAAATGTATCTGTTTGGACACACATTTCATCGGGAAGTTTCCTTGGGTCTGGGATGGAATTTCTAGACAGAGGGTACGCCTACCCTGGAGCTGGACGGGGTAATTTCCAGCTTGAGTAGACAGACCTCTGCTATCTATTATTGAGCTGGCTCACAAAAACCAGAAGTGTAGCCACGGGCAGCGGGATGCCCGAGGACAGTCCAGTAAGAGACCCTAAGTACGTACTCAGGACAACTAGGCTAGCCTGCAGCTCACTCCATCAGGGCTACACTGCGCTTTTTTTTCTCTCTCCACGCTTGCTTTATCGGAGCTAGCCTGGGTATGTCTGCTCAAGCTGGAAATTCCACCTTCTTCAGCTCCAGTGTAGACCTACCCAGAGACCGAGGCCAGAATAGCCCAGCGGTTAGTGCGCTCAGCTGGGGAGGTAGGAGACCCTGCTGTGAAGCAGGTAGAACAGGGACTAGAACTACTAGGCTATTGGCTATTCTGGGGTGTCTCTCTCCCTCTTATTCCAGCCCCCCAAATAAAAAAAGTCCAAAGGTCTTGGTTTCATTCCGGATCAGAATGAAAACAAATTTTGAAACCTTGGAATAGTTGTTTTCCAAGCAGCCCTTATGGTCAATAAAACTCTGGCATGGTCTCTGCAGACAGCCGGCCAGGAGTTACCCAAACTCTAGGCTGAATTCACTATAGTACAATCTGGATTTTGTTCTCCAGGTTCAGCTCCTCATTCAGGAAAGTCCCTTCTCCCAAGCAACTCCCCACCCTGTACGTTTTCTGGCACGCGCTTCCCCCTCCGGCGTCACCTCCAAGGGTATGTCTACACGGCAGCTGGGAGTGTGCTTCCCAACATGGGAAAACAGACCTGCGCTAGAGCTGTTTGAACTAGTGTGCTAAAAATATCAGTGCTCTCATGGTAGCCAGCCAAGTACATACCCAGGGGGGTTAGGTGGGTGGGTGTGAGAGCTATTTGTAGAATACTTGTATGTGGACTACGGAACTACTGGAGTTCTCACTGAGACCTCAACCGATTGTAGCCCCCGCGGTATCTACTGTCCTGGCCACAGACGGCACATCTGTATTGTAGTTAGCTGCTTTCCAGTAAATAAGGCTGAAGCGCTTTTGCTTTCATTCTGAGGAGAGAGTTGCTGTCCTCAGCAGGTGCCCTTTGGAACGCCAAGTGTGCTGCCAGAGTTCAGGAGTTTGCTTTCAAGCCATGGATTCCTGGGTGCCCTGGACTGTCTTGTGTTGCAAGAAGGAAAACCCCTGCTCTGCATAAGGATCGGCTGACGCTGAGTAGCGTTTTTCCTGTGTGCTGTGTCAGTGACTCCTGAGGCTTGGCACACCTGCTTCCTGGCTCTGCCCGTGGGGAGGGGCTTCAGTCTCAATTTCACAGGAGTGCCAGGGTCCTGCTGAATGATTTGGTGGTGTCGAAGGGATGTGTGGGACAGAGCCACAGGCTGAGGGGTGAACGGGAGCTCTGAGAGAGGCTCAGTCACTGGCCAGGTGATTCTCAGCCTCCCAATAGGGCTTGTGAGGGCAAACAACTGAATTAGCTTTAAGAGAAAGCTGGGTAAATTCATGAATGGGATTATATGACGGACGGGGCTGCTTGTGATGGTGGGGGGCAGGGCTCAGCAGCCCTGGGGCTCACTGCCGGTTTAGATCTTACGTTCCTAAAAGCTCAGGCTTCAGGGCTTCACCGTTCTGGGCAGATGGGACTTTGGCCCACCCCCAGGGCTCTGAGGTGGCACTAGATGTTTTCTCTCTTCGGTGCTGGCTGGTTTTTGCTCAAGGTCTAACTGATTGTCTTATCGGAGGCGGGAAGGAATTTCTCCCCGGTCTAATTGGCAGTGGTCTTGGGGACTTTTCACCTTCCTCTGCAGGGTGTGGGTGGCGGTCACTTGCCAGGTTTATGTGGGTTTATCTCATTTAATCATTGTCCTGCCATCGCAGGGGCCTCGTGCATCGATGCACTTTGGTCCTGCCTGTTCTCTTTGTGTGACAGACTAGCCTAGACTCCTGTGGGCTGTCCTACTTTGATCTAATTTTGGTTGTGGGATTTGGGGTGTGGGTGCCGGGCGGTGTTGGTGGCCTGTGATGTACAGGAGGCCAGACTGGAAGATCTGGTGTGGTCCCATCTGACCTTAAACCTTATGATTCTTGAGGTCCCCCACGTACGCTGTGAAAATGCCCTGCTACAGTCATTCAGTCTCAGCACAGAATCTCTCCCCCCACCTCCACTGCTGTTGGAACTCCTTTGACTGCTCGTGTAAACTCACCAACGTGTTTCTCAGCGCGGTCAATTGTTTTCAGGGCCGCCACGGCTGTCAGCAGCAATGCAGGGATCACTCTCCTGGTATATCTGGGGCTTCCCAGGGGCAGGTAAGGGCCACATGCAGGCCGGCTCTCTGGTGGCTCAGGGTCACAACTTTATTGCGCGTCTCGCCATATTTGGTGTTTTTCCTTAAAACCCCAGCTCCTGGCATGACAGGAGCCTATGAGAATCTCCATTTTCATTTGAAATAGCTGTGGCTACTTCTCTTCCTATTTCCCCCCCCCCCCCCCACTGGTAACCCTAATTATTTAAAAAACAACCCATGCCTACAGTCCATGTAATTAAAGCTAAGATTGAGTCATGGGTATTTTTAGTAAAAGTCATGGACAGGTCACAGGCCGTAAATTACTGTTTATTGCCCGTGACCTGTCCATGACTTTTACTATAAACGCCCCTGACTAAATCTTAGCTGCCCGGGGCTGCCGAGCAGTGGCTGGTGTGGCTGCCTCAGGGCTGCTGCCCCAGCCACTACTCTGGCCACCCTGGGACCGCTGCTCAGGTGGTCCCCGGGGCAGCTGCACCGGCTGCTACTCGGACAGTCCCTGAGCAGCAGCAGGTGCGGCCACCCCTGGGGCCGCTGCTCTGGCCGCTGCTTGGGCGATCCCCGGGGCAGCTCCAGCAGAGGCCGGTGTGACTGACCCTGGGGCCAGTTGCTCGTGCGGCCCTGCGGTCAGCCACGCTGGCTGCTGCAGCTGCGGAATTTCATGGAGGTCGCGGAAAGTCACGGGTTCCATGACTTTCTGTGACCTCCATGACAAACTCGCAGCCTTACGTGTAATTAACCCAGCTGGGTCAATTCTTCACCTTTCCCACTTGCTTGTACGTTGCATCAATCTCCTCTACCCATTACCTGTCTGTGTCTTTAGAGTGTAATCCCTTTACAGCAAGTATTGTCTCTTCGGTGCTTGTACAGCCCCAACACGATGGGGCCCCAATTTCTGCTGAACCCATTCGACACTACCACCAATATCTGTATTCGCTACTAAAAGTAAGTTTCTGGCCTCATGGTTGTGAAGTAAAGTTAGAAAATGTGCACCCCAAAGGGAAATAAAAAGAGCCCACTGTGTGTTATTTCTGAGCCAATCGCCTGAGTTCTCGAGGCCTGGTCCATGTTATTTTTTGGGTTGTCCTCCATGTATGTGCCGGTGCCTAGGTTATGCGGTGTGTGTTACGGGGCCGAGGAGTGAATGCACTGTGCCTTCTACTCTAGTTAACTCAGTCCCCTGTGAGTGCCATGGTTTCTCAATGCAGGGCGTGTGGAAGGAGGGGAAGATGATGCCAACAACTGTGGTTTAAAGCTAAGGGTTCTGTGATCCTAGGCTCTAAGCCGTTCCTATGATACCAATTGCTCCTCTTGCCCAGAAGAAAATATTTTTTCTCTTCTATTTGTCTAGCTGCTTCTGCTTTATTTTATTTTTTTTAAAGTGGTATATTTCTAACACAGCCCAAACCAGTGCGGCTTCTTATTGCTTCCTCATCTGTATATGGGCCTCGCCAAGAAGAGGAATGATCTGGAAACAGCATTTTGTTGCGAGTCAGTGGGTTGGTGTTGAACTTGTAGGGGGAGGTTTTTGGTGGGTCATACTAAAAAGGCTGCTGTTGTGAGAGTCCATTTCTCAGTGGTGGTGAGTGCTAGATGTTTTTAATAGGCGCTTCTGTTCCAAAGGGCTATTATTCACTAGATCATGACTAGATTCACACCGTCACCACTGGATGGCTGATAACCAACCTCTTGCCACTTGGGTTTTTAAATAACCTTGGGGGCTGGGGAGGGACTGGTCATGGCCAATGAAATCTAAAAATAATCACAATTAGAAGCGCACTGCAGGGCGGCTGGAAGTGTGAGTGAGCATTTAATGCCCATGCTAGCAAAGGGCTCACAGCACTAGTTTGAGCCAGTTACGGTTCCAGGAAACATCGTGCAAATTTCCCCCACCCAGCTCTGCTGATGCACCTCAGTCCTGAGCAGTGTCACCTGCGCCTGGTCCGTGCTGGGCTCCCTCTGCCAAGGACTGGCAGTCTTTCACTAGTGATTAAGAGGAGGTCACCAAAGACATTATGACTGTAGGCAGATTTGAACATGGGTCTCCAGAAGTGAAAGGCAAGTGCCTGGATGTACCGTCCTAGCTCACTCGTGACTGGCTTCTATTGTATACTGTCTCAAAGAACCCTTCCAGAGGAGGCTAACTCCCAGGGAAATTCCAAGGCAGTGGCGTTACGTAATTCGCACATGCTCATTGTATTGAATTCTAGAGCATAAGTGGGACGGGAAGGAAGTTGTTTGTGTTCTTTCTGGCATGGACCTGGCTATGGCTTTATGATGCTCCTCCCTGTACACCATGGCCACTCACAGCGTGGTGGTAGCAGCAGGAATAGAACTGAGGTCATCTTACTCCAAATGCCCAGGTCCCCACTGCCTGAGCTAAGGAAGAATCTCTACTGGCTGTTAGCGGAATGGGCCCCCGTGTTCACAGCTGAGCAGTCCTGATTCCTTCCAACAGAGGGCCACAGCAAAGCCCCCTCTTGGTTTGAAGTGAAGTTCAAACGGGCAAATCCGAATGAGCTCCATGGATTGCATCTGGTGCGCTTCAGGCTACTGGAACGTTTTTAATCGCAGTCGAAGAAAGTTCCTATACCTGCCTGATTCCAGGAGAGACTTCGCTTGGGAACACTCCCCACTTGAGTATGGCAGTTCTGGAAAAATCCCACGCTGGAATTTTTCCTGGCATTATTATTGGAATGAGGAGTACTGTGTAGGACTGGACTCAATCGTACACTGCTCAGACCTCAGACTGGAGAGACCTTGCCTTGAAGACCCTTGTTCTAACACCCATTACCTTTATGCTTTCCAGGGGTGCTCAACAACCATTAACTAGTCCCAGTCACACCTGAATGGGTGCTAAGCCAGTGTGATCCCCATTTTGCAGAAGGGGCCTCACAGCAGGTCAGTGCTAGGGATATGGTGGGAACCCAGGAGTCCTGCCTCGCAGCCCTGATCTCTCTGCCTCTCCTTTTTCAGTCTGCTTTGGTGCTGCCTGCTAGTTAAAGTAGATTGAGACAGGAGGGAGAACTCTAAACAAGGGCTAGCACTGAACCAGTTGTACTGTCTCATGAAAATATTCGAGATGTCGAAAAAATGACCTGTCTCAAATAGGGTTGAAAAGTCAAAACCTAGAAAATTTTCACAAACTAGAAAAAAAAGAAAAAAAAATCCATTTGGGTCAATTTTGACCAATTTGTATTGCCTTTTTACTATAATTAGTTTAATTTTGAAACAAAAAGTTATTTCAACCTGGAATGTCAAAATGAAACATTTCAACAATTTTAAAACTTGTTGACAATTTTTTTTCAGCTAAATTTTTTTATTTTTTTAAATTTATTTTTGTAGAAAAAACAACCCTTTCCCTGAGTGGTTTCGGTTTCAACGAATCGGCGTTTTCTGACGAACAACAGTTGTCTGAAAATGCCTGACTAGCTCTACTGTCAACATACTGGGCATGGGGGAGAGATCTGAACCAGGGAGAGGAAGAGAAGCTCCTTCTTGTTCTTAATGAAAGAGCAAGAGCTGTCTCCCCCTTACTAATCCCCAATGCTGCTGAATTGGCACGGGTGGCTCATTGGGTTGTATTTTTCTCCCAGACACTGCAATGTGGCTATTTAGACATGTGACATTCTTGATCTTTAATCTGAATTCTCCCCCACCCACTCTTGTCCTCTCATTTCTCCTTGTGCTGAGTTGTTATAAAAGCCCTCCTCTGAAAGGTCTCTGTGCCCCCACCCTCTTCTCCAGCAGGCTGAGAACGGAGCTGGTGGGCAGGTGACCACAGTCTGCCTTGCGTGACTGTGTCCTCTCCCTCCGGTTCTCTTGAAGTTGTTGTGCTCTCCCCTCAGATAGTCTCACGACCCGGGAGGAGTTGTCATCGCTTGATGAAAAGACCAGGACAGCTTGAAAAAAATAAAAAATAACACCCCACATTTCTCTTCAGTTCGGGGCTGAGGAATGGTGAAGTTCACGGCTCCTTCTGGCCCTAACTCAGAACATGAACAAAACCTCTAGTGGCCTTGTGGCAGAGGGGATGGGAGGGCCCCATGGATTACCAAAGGCGCCTGTGGAGTCTTGAACAGCAGTAGGATCGTGAGGGGTGGGTGTGACAGAAAGAGCCTTGAATTGGACCCTGTGTGTGACAGAGAAATGCTGTGTGTGTCACAATGAGCTGGGCCTAAATACCACTGCTAATTGGTGGGGAAATACTTAACAACCTTGACATTTGAATTGCCCTCATTAGGCTTCAGAGTTGACAGAGATGTATGGCTTGGAGCTACTGTTCCAGGCCATCCGCAGACTCAGGCAGACAAAGGCTGACGTCCGTATGAGGCTACAGGTGGCTCAAGTCTTTCCAATCAGCCAACCTCTGGCTATTGGAATCATTAGTTTAGGACAATGGTTCTCTATGGCTCATTCTCTTAAGTGAGATCTGTGCATTAACCCACCTGTCCTCCCAACCACCCAGTCCCATGAGGCTTGGCAACCAAATGTTTGATTCTTGGATAAGGAGGGAGAACTGCTAGGACAGCTGGTGGTGAATACCCCACCCTCCCCCCCATGTGAGGTGATCCCAGTTCTCCGGCGTGTCTAAGGCAGCCTGACCTCCAGACCCTTCCTGCTGGCTTGCATTCTTTTTAGGGAATCCTTTCACCCTCGGTGCATCTCTTCTATGGGATGCTCAATCCGACCGTGCTGAGCACTTCCCGGTGCTGGATGCTGTCTCGCTCGTTACGGGAGGTGAGCAGGTACTGAAACTGCCACAGCTCTCAGTCAGCTGCTCCCGCATGCTCCAGAAACAGAGTCTTTGGTCAGGTAGCACCTGAGAAGTTAGTGACTGTTCTGACTGCTCTTCACCCCCTTGAAGTACTCTCTGCCTGAGCGTCCCTCTGGTCTGAGAATGCAGATGTGTGTATGTGGGGGGAGAGGGGTCGCTATTCTACTAAGTGCAGACAGGTCTGGGCGGGTCAAAGTGCACCTGTCTCTCCCCTTTGGAGACGTGGTGTTGTAACTCCCTCAGGGCACAGAAAGCACGAGTCTTAACATCTAGGCTTGGTGCCTTGCTGGGGGTGTCCATGCACCTCGTGCAAGCTACCCATGTGCTTGGACATGATTCTGCCCAGGGAGGTCAGGGCTGGAATAGCAGAAGGTGCTGCTGGCCAGGATGGCGGTCCATTGGCAGGGCTATGTGCTTGTCAGTAACCTCCCATCTTGATTTAAAAATGGTCAGTGATGGGGAATCCATCCCAACCCTTGGTAAGTTGTGCCAATGGTCAGTTACTCTCACTGTTAAAAATTGATGCCTATTTCCAGTCTGAATTTGTCTAGCTTCATCTTGCAGCTGTTGGATTGTGTTAGACCTGCTAGATTGAGGAGCCCATTATTAAATATTTGTTCCCCGTGTAGGTACTTATAGACTGGGATCCGGTACTTTCACGAGCGCTGCCGGTTGCGGAAATGAATGTGGGATTTGCCCTGTGTTACTTGCAGTGCACTGGAGGCCTTTGCGACGTGTACATGATAAGATAATGCACGCGCAGCACTCCAAAGATGTAAATGGAGGGACCTTCTCCTGGGCCTCTAATCCGGGCCATAAATTGTATCGTAGTGGGCTTTGTTGGAATCCAGTCCTGGTTAGTGAAATACATCCACAGAGCTGTCCCAGGGCGTTCTAACTAGCAGTTTAAACCTTGCTCTGGAGGAAAAGTCCCTCGCTAGGTCATGTTAATTATCTTCAAGCAATCAGTGAGTTAATTGCTATTCTGGTTGCAGATCCTGTCAGGTGGCAATTGTCATCTGGAAAGTCCGTGATCCCACTGACAGGCAGGTTATGTAAACTTGGAAGTATCAGAGGGGGAGCCGTGTTAGTCTGGATCCGTAAAAAGCAACAGAGGGTCCTGTGGCACCTTTAAGACTAACAGATGTATTGGAGCATAAGCTTTCGTGGGTGAATGCCCACTTCATCAGACGCATGCTTATGCTCCAATACATCTGTTAGTCTTAAAGGTGCCACAGGACCCTCTGTTGCTGTAAACTTGGAAGTAGCTCTGGGCCTCAGGCCAGGGGGCTTCAAATTTTCAGAGCATGGACTAGAGCTTTCCTGTCCCACAAAAATTTGAGATACAGTATTGAGAAAATTCCCTGTCCCGAACCGGGATGAAAAATCGAAAACTTGAAATTTTTTGCTAGTGGAAAACCTGAAAAAAAAAGTTTGGATCAATCAAAAGGTCTTGTTTCAATTTTGGTCTTTGTTCTTTGAACGGCTCTTTTCCCCCCCTTTTTTTTTTTTTTTTTAAATGTACTAAAATTTCAAAACAAAAAGTCATTTTATTTAAAACATGTGAAACTTCCTGTTTAGAAAATGGTAAAACGTCCATTTAGACAATCTCAAAACTTTTCTTTTCCCAGTTTTTTGAGTCAGGAGACTTGTCGAATCCAGACCCTGTTGTGTGAACAGATTTGATTTTGATGAATTGGCATTTTTGGGGTAAAAAAACAAAACGGTTTGATGAAGAATTCCTGACCAGCTCTAGCATGGAACTTGTGGTAATCCAGTGATTCTCGGGTAGCCGCTCCACCCCGTTTGCAATTTCATAACATCCCTGTGGTGACTACTACAGCCATTGCTTACCTGGAAAAGTAATCAGGGAAGTATTGAATGTAATTTAGCAGCCTTTGAATGCCATGTAGCAGCTAGCAAAGGTGTTCCTGGAGCTTAAAGAAGGAGTGAGCCAGCCAGGGGTGTGATTTTTTTTTTTTTTTTTTTTTTTTTTTTTTTTTGAGACCCAATACATGGTGGCTTAATAAATAAATGTCCTGGTGTCAGCTATTGTCTCTCTTCTCCCTCTCGCCCACCGCTCCCTGATTCTCTGCACATGGCTGAGCCACATCCAGGTACTTAGGCCCAGCAAATAACTTAGTGATTCCCCGGGCCTTTTATTTCTGGTATAACTGGTTAACACAGACTGTTTTTTCCATCTGGGAATATGTCTGGGTTGGGCCATGGAATGTATCCAGGAGGCACCTGGGGCCAAAAATGCTATTTAACGAACTATTGGACTTATCTGAGATGTCTCCCAGCCCAATCTGTGGCTCTGTGTTGACACGGTCATCATCTAGTGAATTGCAGAAGATGGATCTAATAGGGTGGAGCCGAGCACAGTTTGATCTTGCAACACAGACAGGACTAAGCTGTGTGTTTGAGAGCTGGTTGAAGGCGGTTTTGTTTACTTGTAATTTAAGAACTTGGCCATTTTCTGGCAATGGAAATATTCACGTAAACATTCTGCTCTTTCACAAATTTTTCATGGAGACTTTTTTCCCCTTACCTTTTGGTTTCCCTTTGTGAGGTTTTCATTTTTGGGGTTCTGTGGGGCAGTTTTCTCTCTGTTCTGTTTGCACTGACAGGTTTACTTGATCTGTTTAGTCATGTGGCAGGAATCTTGTCAAAAGTGGAAAAAAATCATTTTAGAAAATGTCACTTTAAAAAAAAAAATCCTTGGAACATTTCTTTACCAAAAAAAAAAAAATAAATCTTGGTCTGTCAAACTGTGATGAAAACAACGTCCACGGCTCTCGTGATCTTTTTTCAAAAAATGTTTTAACCAGCTCTAGTGTTAACCATATGGCCAACTAGCAGGAGAGCCCAGCAGCTCCAAGGAGGAAGGGGAGAGGACCAGGCGTGATCAAGTAGAATGAGTCTGCGGTGAAATGACTTTGAGGGAGGTGGGGAAGGAGATTGGAGCAAAGGGCCAGTCAGCACCGGGGAAAGACTGGTTCTAGCCCACGAAAGCTTATGCTCAAATAAATTTGTTAGTCTCTAAGGTGCCACAAGTACTCCTCGTTCTTAGGACTAACGTGTATCACTCAGAAGCGTCAAAAGATAATTGCAGTAAACCATCTTGGGGCTGGTCTGCTCACAGGTGTCTCACTGATCTAATGATATCGGTTTCTGAACTGATCTAGTTAAATTGGTGCAAAAAAAATTGCGTTGAGCAGCCCTTGACTGGCTCTGCTCTTGTCCTGCAGATGTTCTCTGTAAGGGAAAGGTGTGCAAACACAATGCTCGCGGGCCAAAATAACCAGAGTCTCTTAATGTGAGTAAATGCCATCGTCATCGAGTAACTTGGTCTCCTCTCTCCTGACAGGCTGCCCGGGGCTGGAGCGTGGGTGAGTTTAAGGGGTGAGAGATGGGGGGGGGGGGGGGTGCAGGAGAAGAATCGGCTGTGGTGCCAGTGATGCTTTCAGGTGGCTTTGAACACTGGTGGGGCACTTGTGCATGCTGGGGACAGGGCGAAAGGAAGGGGCGAGAC
>NW_020692220.1:0-1473 GCF_002925995.2 Terrapene triunguis
CATGTCTGCTACCACGGAGGGCCCACTAAGATCGCCCTACCCCGGAACCTGATCAACAGGCTTGAGCTCTACCTCCACGAGACCTACGAGGAGTTCTCCTACGAGGATTTCTCGTCGATCCCCGGCCACATTGACCGGATTTTCGCGTAGGTGCACTGGGACTATGGAGTGGAGCGTCTTGGGCCTGGGAATCATGGAGTAACGGACATTGTGAAAATTTTTTAAAACACTTGGGACTAAATTGAGAAGAGCCTAAGACAGAGAAATCATGAAAACCCATTTGTTACCTTTGTAAATATTCCTGTTTTGTACCTGATTATTTTTTTACTAGTTTACAGAACTTTTATAAATGTACATTGTTAATAGTATAAATATTACCGTTCTGTTTTAAATAAATGTTTACATGTTTACAGCACTTACTGCTTGATCCTTCCCCTGATTCTGTGTCCGGGGTAAGGGATGGGGACGGTTGGTACGGGATCTCGGTAAGGGTGATGAAGAGCTCCTGGCTGTCGGGGAAATCAGCGGTGCCAGCGCTGTCGACTGCCTCGTCCTCCTCATCTCCTTCTTCATCTTCCCCGTCCGCTGTCATGTCCGACGAGGAACCGGCCGTGGACATGATCCCATCCTCGGAGTCCACGGTCAGGGGTGGGGTAGTGGTGGCGGCCGCTCCCAGGATGGAATGCAGTGCCTCGTAGAAACGGGATGTGTGGGGCTGGGATCCGGAGCGTCCGTTAGCCTCTTTTGTTTTTTGGTAGCCTTGTCTCAGCTCCTTGATTTTCACGCGGCACTGCGTTGCATCCCGGCTGTAGCCTCTCTCTGCCATGGCTTTGGAGATCTTCTCGTAGATCTTAGCATTCCTTCTTTTGGAGCGCAGCTCTGAAAGCACGGACTCATCGCCCCACACTGCGATGAGATCCAAGACTTCCCGATCAGTCCATGCTGGGGCCCTCTTTCTATTAGATTGCACGGCCATCTCTGCTGGAGAGCTCTGCATAGTTGCCACTGCTGCTGAGCTCCCCTCGATGTCCAAAGAGGAACTGAGATTCAAACTGCCCAGACAGGAAAATGAAAATGAATTCAAATTTTCCCGGGGGTGTGGCTGGTCAGAGCATCCGAGCTCGGACTGCTGTCCAGAGCGTCAACAGAGTGGTGCACTGTGGGATAGCTCCCGGAGCTATTACCGTCGATTTCCATCCACACCTAGCCTAATTCGATATGGCCATGTCGAATTTAGCGCTAATCCTCTCGTTGGGGAGGATTACAGAAATCGATTTAAAGAGAGCTTTATGTCGAACTAAATGGCTTCCTGGTGTGGACGGGTGCAGGGTTAATTCGATATAACGGCGCTAAAGTCGACATAAAAGCCTAGTGTAGACCAGGCCTAAAACTGTCGATGCTAATACAAAAACCAGAGCTGCAGAAATTCCCGTGCCTGCCACATGGGGGCAGCAATGATACAAGTAAAACTCT
>NW_020692221.1:0-2195 GCF_002925995.2 Terrapene triunguis
AAACACCCCCACTGTTCTTGAAAATAGTAGTCGGTAATGTTTCACTGAACTATTCGTGAAAAAATAAAGGACAAATCAGCAGGACAATGAGCAGCATTAAATATTCAAGGTACCTTTAATTCAAAGTTTTTGCATTTAGAGTAGCCTAATTACTGAAGAATAAGTGTTTTTAGGAAGAGTACATAATTTAGTAGCTTTCCCACCTGAAAAAGATAAAATCTTAAATTTTCAGTAAAGGGTAGGGTGCTTAATCATAAATGCATCCTGCTGTTTCTTTGTCATGGAATGTGAGCTTCACTTAAATGGTAAAATGCTAGGTTCTCCATTAATATTCCAAGTGATATAATATGCCCAATTTTAAACTCAAAGAGATGCACTAGCTGTGATCACTAATTAAAAGACATGTTTACAAAGACCTTCTACAACTAGAATTAAAAACACATCTCACACACAGTTCTATCTTTGCCCCCAAAGTAATGTATCCATGCTTTAACTGTAGTAAAGAATGTGAGTTGTAATTTTTTTTTTTAAAGGGGGTGGGGTGGGAGGTGAATTTACAGGCATTTTTTCATCTTTCCAATATGCTTTGCAAAAAGCTTGCTGCTGCATCAAGTTATTTAGTCATGACGTTTTAAAAAACATTAGACATTACAACCATTTATTTGAATTTGTAATAGATTACAGATCAAAGATCATTATGAACATTAGGGAGGATTTGCTGTTACAAAATATCTCCTTTGCACCACTTCAGTGACACAACAAGGCAGAAGCTACCTGTCTTAACCAGCTACCTGAACAGCAAAGGGGAAAATGCTGGGTGGGATAGAGCCGGCATAATGAATCCATGCCAATCATATCACAGTCTGAATGTAGGAGTGGCTATGGAAAGAGGGGTATAGTCAGAGCACCCAGTATTCTAGCTATTCGTGGCTCCTGGAATGGCACCTTGCAGCTATAAGCAGCAAGGCATAGATTACAGCATCCTTGAGACTGCTCTAATTTACCGTACTGGCCAAGCCAGCGCCGGGCTGGCCGCATAATTGGGGAACTACAAAAGGTGGCAAAGCCATGTTTTCCCCAACCCCTTTAGGTCTTGCAGTAAGGCACAGCAAGGCTGAATCCAAGAACTGCAGAGATTATGCATCACAGCATTCTGAGAGATGAGTTTTACTCTTATTTGGCATACTGGAAAACCAAAGCACTAAAAATTTAGTGACTTACCACTCTAGCTCACACAGAGTCAGTGGTGGAGCCAAATATAAAAATCTAGAACCCTTGACTACCAATCTTCCATTTTAACTTTTAGACTATACTCCCTCTCTGGGGCATGGAATTTTTATCAGATCAGCAAAGTATGATCTCATGTGAATATATAAATGGTGATGGAACAACTATTATAATGGCTAGTGTCTACCCTAAACATCATATACTCTTATTCTAGAGCCAACACAGTGCCTAAATGGCCATAAAAGATGTTCCCTGTACAAAGATCCTCTTAGCAAAATGTTGAAGCCAGGTGACAAAAGTCAGAACAGACTTGCTTGTACACTTCCAAACATGATGCACTTGTGCATTTGGTGTAAAAACCCCTGTGACATTGTGCAGTCTATATGGTTTTAGAAAAATATGGTAAAAAGTGAATATAACGTAACTGGAATATGCTTCATGCAAAAGGTCTCTTGTAAGGTATCATTACAAAGCTTATAATCTACTGAGTGTGATCATTCTATTTGTATAAATGTACCACTCTTGTATCTAAAACTAGAAATATAAAATGTAACTCTGAGGGCCTATTGTAATTATGTAAAGTGTGGGCCATTAAGGATGGTTTGGAATCTTGACTCCCATTGTCTGCAGATGGCTGTATTTACCTGTGAGTCTTCCTGTATATGTGTGTGCTGGCAAGTGAGTAATGAAGTCTTGCAGTGACATGTGATCATGTCACCTGAACTGGAATCCATCTTTAACCTGGTGCTTTTCCAGTGGGGGGGGGGGTGGAAACCCAGAGGGACAAAGGGTTCCCGCCTTATGCAAAAGATATATAAAGGGGTGGAAGAGAACAGAGAGGGAGAGAGGAGCCATCATGAAGAATCCCCTAGCTACCACCTGAGCTGGAACAAGAGCTGTACCAGGGGAAAGAATTGTGCCCAGGCCTGGAAGGTGTCCAGTCTGAGAAAAAGCTTATTGAAGTACCT
>NW_020692222.1:0-3859 GCF_002925995.2 Terrapene triunguis
TTTTTCCACATCCTTCTTGTAGTGTGGGGCCCAAAACTGGACACAGTACTCCAGATGAGGCCTCACCAATGCCGAATAGAGGGGAACGATCACGTCCCTCGATCTGCTGGCAATGCTCCTACTTATACAGCCCAAAATGCCGTTAGCCTTCTTGGCAACAAAGGCACACTGTTGACTCATATCCAGCTTCTCATCCACTGTAACCCATAGGTCCTTTTTTGCAGAACTGCTGCCTAGCCATTCGGTCCCTAGTCTGTAGCAGTGCATGACGAGAGAGGTCATGCCTCAAGCAGCCCAAAATTAACTCAGAGAGAACCTTAAGGATTAGACCCAAGACTTTGACTTGGATCTCGTATTCATTGTGGAGCCCGCATAATGACCACAGCATTGGGTTGATAAGCTCCAGCTGCCATATTCTCAGCCAGTAGAGTCTTGCCCTCTCCCAACCCCACTAGGTTTGCATATTCATTCTAAGGTACAAAGCTGAGCACTCATCAAAGCCTGGATGTCACGACAGCATGAATCACCAAGGTGAGGTCTGTACCTAGCACAGTCTCCTGGTCAGATTCAAATGGGAAGAGATATTCCTAGTAGCCACCAATCTAAATATCAGCAAGCAGTGCAGGACACCAAGGCCATGCACCATTTTGAAGATCTCTGGGCAGTCTCCTTTGTTGGAAGGTGATGAAATTATGCCAATTTTAGTTCTTCAAAGCCTCTCCCTTATAGCAGCATCACCGTTGCTTTCCCAGACAAATGCTTTTAATCTATATGCTGATTTTACTGTTGGTGCTGGGTTAGCTTAAGGGTATGTCTACACTACAGGATTAATCCGAATTTAGATAATTCGAATTTGGGAAACAGGTTGTATAAATTCGATTGTGCGCGGCCACACTAAGCACCTTAATTCGGTTTTTAACCACATTAATTCGGTGGTGTGCGGCCACACTACCCCATTAACTTAAACACAGTAATTCGGTGGTGTGCGTCCACACTAACCCTAATTCGAATTAACAAAATCGATTTAGGCTCTACTCCGTTCGTCGAGGTGGAGTACAGAAATCGATTTAAAGGGCCCTTTAATTCGAATTAACTGGCTCTGTAGTGTGGACGGGTGAAGGGTTAATTCGGATTAACGCTGCTAAATCCGAATTAATCCCGTAGTGTAGACCAGGCCAAAGACTTCATTTTATTTTCACTAGGCATGAAGGAGATGTAACAGCTTCCATTGTTGAATACTAAAGACATTTGGGTCCATGTTCATATTAACTGAGGTATATTGAACTCAAAATTGTATAATACTGTTGGATATTGAATTTTTTTCTTGTACCTTCCCCTCTGCCTGTTTTATCTTCAACCATGATTCTGCTTCCTAACCTTCAGCTGGAGGAAGAGGGGCCACCCCCACTGCATGTCTGCTCTGGTCCGGCCAGAGCACCCACCGAATGGAGCTCCCACCTGAGCCTGAGAAGGAGCCAGAATTTACCAATGTACATTGCCAAAGAACCACAGTAATACGTCAGCAGCCCTCCAGCAGTTCCCACCACCCGCTCCCAGCGTCTCCCACCCACCAGCAACCCCACCAATCAGCGCCTCCCCGCACCTCCCGATCAACTGTTTCGGGGCATGCAGGAGGCTCGGGGCGGGGGAGGGGGGAGGAGCGAGGGCATGGCAGGCTCAGGAGAGGGTGCAGGAAGGGGTGGAGTGGGGGCAGAGCTAGGGGTTGAGCAGTGAGCTCCCCCCGGCACATTGGAAAGTTGGTGCCTGTAGCTCCAGCCCCAGAGTCAGTGCCTATACAAGTAGCCGCATATTAACTTCTGAAGAGCCGCATGTGGCTCCGGAGCCACAGGTTGGCCACCCCTGCCCTGTGATAACCCAGTTCCTGCTTCTCTGCCCCCGCCCCCCAGAGCGCCGTAGGGCAGCCAGACACCCACACCCCCTTCCCCCAGAGTCCAGCTGTGGGGCCCTGCCTGCCCAGACACTCGCACCCCAGAGCCCAGGGATCCAGAGGGAGAAACAACCTGATGCTGGTCCCAGGCTTGCGCCGCCCCTTCCTTCAAGGCATGCTGGGAACTGCAGCTGCCAGGAAGCCCCCACTCCCTCCCCCTCCCCTCGGCAGTGTCTTCTACTTGCGAGCTGGGCTCTGCCGGGTCCAGCAGTCCCTAGTAGCGGCCAGCAGCTCTGCAGCCCATTTCCGTGGAGGAAAAGGAAATTATGCACAAAAGCCATTAATTTCTGCACAAATTCTGCATATGCAGAGGTGCAGAATTCCCCTGGGAGTATAGGGTGCTCATGGGTTGGGCTGTGGGGAGAAGGGAATTTGCCATGGGAGCAGCCGGGGGGACCCTCCAGCAGAGAATTAGTCACTGGAGCCAGGGGCCCAGACTCTGGCTGAAGGAGCTCACCGTGCGCCCACAACGTCCACACTGCAAGGCTGAGCCCTCTGTCCTGGGGGCTCCCCATCCTGGGGTGGCCAGTTCAGCCAGCCAGCCTCTGTCAGATTGGATGAGACGTTGTGCCCCCTGTCGTGCCTCCATGGTTCTCTCCTTATTCCCAGCTGGATTTCCTGGGGGAGAACATTGCAGGTGCTGGGGCCTCTCACTCAACCGCTGCAGTACAGCTGAGCAAATAATTGGCTGGTTTGGTGGTTGAACTTGGTGGGGAGAACATGGCTCATTTCAAACCCACATAGAATTTGTCCAGGTCCCGTCCAAAAAGGAAAACGCCAGGAAACGCCCTTTGGGTGAAATGATGGGGTTTGACTTGATTTGAAGTGACATTTTCTAACTGAAATTTTTACATGTAGATTTGAAACAATTTTGACATTTCCAAAAAAAAAAAATCAGCTTTTTCAGGCTGAACTTATTTGCTGAATCTGAGCTGAATTCAGGGATAGTTTTGTGGGCCCCAAAATGCACTTTTCAGTGAATTTACTATTCACTGAAAAAAGAAAATCTCCCAGCTCTATTTTGGAGTAAGTGTTCTCAGCCAGCAGCGCCCCGGTGGGCTGTCCTGCCTTTCTCACACTGCTCAGAAAGACCAGGCCATCGGCAAAAAACAGACATCAGCCTCAGAGGGAGAAGGGGAAAAGTCTCATCCACCAATTCGGGCATCTGGTTGGAGGCTGGTACCTGGCTGCTCCTCCCAGGAGGAGGAGCCTGGGGAGGTGGGAGTGGAGGCTGTTTCCCAGCAAAGACGACTCAAGGAACTTTTGCCCCAGTTAGAATCATAGAATATCAGGGTTGGAAGGGACCTCAGGAGGTCATCTAGTCCAACCCCCTGCTCAAAGCAGGCCAATCCCCAACTAAATCATCCCAGCCAGGGCTTTGTCAAGCCTGACCTTAAAAACCTCTAAGGAAGGAGATTCCACCACCTCCCCAGGTAACCCTTTCCAGTGCTTCACCACCCTCCTAGTGAAAAAGTTTTTCCTAATATCCAACCTAAATCTCCCCCACTGCAACTTGAGACCATTACTCCTTGTTCTGTCATCTGGTACCACTGAGAACGGTCTAGATCCATCCTCTTTGGAATCCCCTTTCAGGTAGTTGAAAGCAGCTATCAAATCCCCCCTCATTCTTCTCTTCTGCAGATTAAATAATCCCAGTTCCTCAGCCTCTCCTCATAAGTCATGTACTCCATCTCCCTAATCATTTTTGTTGCCCTCTGATGGACTCTTTCCAATTTTTCCACATCCTTCTTGTAGTGTGGGGCCCAAAACTGGACACAGTACTCCAGATGAGGCCTCACCAATGCCGAATAGAGGGGAACGATCACGTCCCTCGATCTGCTGGCAATGCTCCTACTTATACAGCCCAAAATGCCGTTAGCCTTCTTGGCAACAAAGGCACACTGTTGACTC
>NW_020692223.1:0-2337 GCF_002925995.2 Terrapene triunguis
GACTCATATTTAGCTTGTGGTCCACTATAACCCCTAGATCCCTTTCTGCCGTACTCCTTCCTAGACAGTCTCTTCCCATTCTGTATGTGTGAAACTGATTTTTTCTTCCTAAGTGGAGCACTTTGCATTTGTCTTTGTTAAACTTCATCCTGTTTAACTCAGACCATTTCTCCAATGGTCCATTTCACATGCTTTTGTTTTGGACAGTGACACGTGCCTGTGTTTTGAGTGGTGGCTGCTTTGGTTTCAGCTAACTGGTCAGATAAAGGAGCTGCATGGCTCCTTTCTATTTATCTTGAATGAAAGGTAGCTCCACTTCACCATAGTTTAACCCAAGTCACACAAGAATGATTTTAGAAACAGAGCCAAGTGGCTCTCAAATAGCTCACCTAAATTATCTTCGCTCTTGGGTAATTGGCCCATGTCACAAGTTGAAAGAATAAACCAGTTTTATACCTTTTATAGTTTTGTTTAAAAAAATAAGCAAGCAAATATAAAATTAAACGTATCACTGAGACTAAACCATTTGAACGTCACTGGACTAATTAGGAATGAAATGATACTACTGTCAAATCAAGGTCACAGTTGAAACTGAATCAGTAGATCAATGGCTTCAGATGCCCAAATCACCTAATTAATACAGCAGATAATCAAATCCATTGGTGAAGTGGGGCCAGATTGCAGTGGAACAGCATCCTGGCATTTTTCCTGCATGGAGGATGCCATTTTGAGAACAAAATGGCATCCTCAACATAGCGTAACTTCATGCACCCCTTGCATGAGAGATCACGCTGTATGGAGGAGGCCATATTAGAGCAAAATGGTGTCCTCTGTAAAGTGTGACCTTGCACGCACCATGCATGTGAGATCATGCTGGTGGGAGCGTTCCACTAGATGCCCTGTCAGGATTACACCACTGATACCAGAAAGAATTTCTCTGTATGAATCCTGCTTTAGGAGACTGCTTTAGGTTTTAGGTGGAGGAATTCAATGTTCCAGTAAGAACAGGGGTCTCAACTTAGTTTTATCTGCATGGCGTGTCTAGGAAAGAGAGGAGCACTTTGTTTCAGATGTTGTTGCTGGACCAAGAGAGAGCACTTCTCTGCTGCATGGTCTTGACCTTTCTAGAGATCACTTCCCACTTGCTGTGCCTCAGGGACAACCTCTACTTTGGTGCCAATTAGAGGGCCATACATTCTGACTACAAACAATGAGGCCCAATCCTTTTATGGTCTTTAGAGCATTATGGAAAGTCTTGCTCATGAATGACCATTGCCTTGCAAAATCTGCTGCTATAACAGCATGGAAGATGCCCTTCAAAAATACAAGAACTAGGATATGTGTCGAATCTATGCTGGAAAATCTGGTACCAGCTTTCCATCTGGGGTATTGAATGCGGGGCGGGGGGGGGGGGGGATACTAAGCAGTGATGGCACATACACTCCCTCATATTCTCTCATTAACCTCATAACAGTTACTTCCTTACAAATAATTAAGGAAATAGCTATGGGGTCTATTCAACTAGGTACAAGTTCATGACTTACCACAATGATTTTTAACCTAGAGTCAAGAAGTTGCTTTTACATTTCTGTCAGAATAAATTCCATTTAATATCAGACAATTAAAGTTTTCTCAGGCCCAATTTAATTATGGGCCTATCAATAGATTGCTGTCAATGTGGGAGTGAGGGGGTTATCTAGTGGGGCCACTCGGGGGTCAGTCCTGTATCCACTATTATTAAATATTTTCACTGATAACTTGGATAATGAAGTGGAGAGTATGCTTATAAAATGTATAGGTGGTACCAAGATGGGAGGGATTCCTAGCACTTTGGAGGGCAGGAATAGAATGCAAAAGGATCTAGACAAATTAGAGAACTGGCCTGAAATCAACAAGATGAAATTAAATAAAGATAAGTGCAAAGTACTACACTTAGGAAGGGAAAATTAAATACACAGCTACAAAATGGGGAATAACTGGCTAGGTGGTAGTACTGCTGAAAGGGATCTGGGGCTTATAGTGGATCTCAAATTGAATGAGAGTCAACAATGTGAAGCAGTTGTGAAAAAGGCTAATACCATTCTGGGGCCTACTAACAGGAATGTCACACAAAAGACAGAGGAGGTAATTGTCCTGTTCTATTCTGCACTGGTGAGGCATCAGCTGAGGTATCAATTCTGGGCACCACAGGAAAGATGTGGATAAATTGGAGAAAGTCCAGAGGAGAGCAACAAAAATAATAAAAGGTTTAGAAAACAAGACGTATGGGGAAAGGTTAAAAACCTGGGCATGTTTAGCCTTGAGAAAAGAAGACTGAGTGGGGGACCTGCTATCAGA
>NW_020692224.1:0-1622 GCF_002925995.2 Terrapene triunguis
CCTCCTGCACCCCAACCCCCTGCCGCACCCTGCACCCCTCCTGCACCGCAACCACCTGCCCTGAGCCCCCTGCCCTGCCCAGGAGCATTGTGGGAATGTGCGGAAAGTTCTGTCTGGCAGGCAGTGTGTGGGGGGGTGCATGCAGGGAGCAGTCAGGGCGCGGCCCAGGGGTCAGCACTGACCGGGCGGGGAGAGCCCCTGACCAAGCCCCGCCCCACTCCCCCCAGCACATTGCCCCCTGGCGCCGGAGTCAGCACTGACAGGGAGGGGAACGCCCCTGACTGAGCCCCCCACCCTCCGGCACAGCACCCCCAGCACCAGGGTCAGCACTGACCAGGAGGGGAGAGCGTGCCTTGCTGAGCCCCCCACCCCTCCGAGTAACCCTGGGCTCTGTTCTGTTGCCTACCCCTGCCCCGGCTCCACTCCCCGCTGCGTCAGGCCCTGGGGCCTGGGTCTCGGGGGTGGGGTTATTTGCTGCTCTCTGGTTCGAGCTGGGCTGGAGCGGGTTGGTGGTGGGGCCCAGCTAGGGTGAAACTGGTCCAAGGCTGGGCCCCTTGGGCAGAGCACAGGGAGGGGGTACCAGGGGCTAGCAGTGCCCCCTGCAGGCTGGGCACTGCTTACCTGCATTGCCCCGGCCAGCCGGTAGGAGAGATTCCCCCTCTCCCCACCCCCGCAGCATTGTCCTGCGTCAGTGCCGCTGTTATTCCTATCGGCTCCCGCAACCAGGCCAGGATCTGCTCCCAACCCCCGGCTGGCCGGCCGCTCCAGAGGAGTGTGGGAGCGGGATCTGCTCCCCCCAGGATGCACTTGGAGCCCATGGGCGCAGCGTGGGGCCAGCGGGTATCTGCCAGAGCGAAGGGTGCCAGGGATGGGGGCGGGTGCTGCTACAGCTGTCCTTTGGCACAAGTCACTGGATGTTTAAACCCTCGCTAATGGCAGAAACCCGTCCCGAAAATGGGTGGCATCTCCCCATGGGCACCAACACCCCACAGCCAGCCCCACGGCCTGCCAGCAGCACCAGGGCACCGGCAGAGCTGGGGGGAGCTCAGGGCTGGGATAGCAGGGGCTGCGGGTCGGGATTGAGGGGCACCGGCAGAGCTGGGGGGGGGCAGGGCTGGGATAGCAGGGGCTGCGGGTTGGGATTGAGGGGCACTGGCGGACCCCCAGGGCTCATCCCTCTCCCAGCAGCAGCCGGGGCTGTGGACCCGCAGCGCTGGGGGCGGGCTGGGGCCGGGGGCTGTTGGCTCGTGGCTGGGGATTAGCTCGGCTGTGGTTTGTTGTTGTCTCCCAGCTGTGGCTGCAGCCAGGTCTCAAGCTGTGACCCCAGCTGGGATAAACAAACAAGGCTGAGTGCGGCCAGCAGCAGCCCCGCCCGGGGCGGCTACAGCCGGGTGTCCCCCCCAGCACCCCCTCCGGGTGGCTACAGCCTGGCGCTTTCCACCAGCCCCTCCCCCGGTGCTCTCCCCCAGCACCCCCTCCGGGCAGTGTACAGCCCAGCACCCCCCTCTGGGTGGCTACAGCCTGGCGCTCCCCCCCAGCACCCCCCTCCAGGCAGCTACAGCCTGGCGCTTCCCACCAGCCCCTCCCCCAGTGCTCTCCCCCAGCACCCCCTCCGGGCGGCT
>NW_020692225.1:0-3911 GCF_002925995.2 Terrapene triunguis
ACTCCCCTCCCAGAGCTGGGGAAAGAACCCAGGAGTCCTGGCTCCCAGCCCCCACCCAGCTCTCCAAGAGGGCTGGACTCTCCAGAGCTTCAGCCGCAATATTCCCAGTGACCTCAGATGACCTTTGGATAGAGGTCAGGGGGGGCAGTTTGGCCTCTCGACCCGCCAGGGTCCACGAAGGGTCAACTCCCCCTCATGGGGAACAACAGCTAGAGGCAGAGGGGGTAACCCCTCCTCCCAGCACTCTCCCTGCCTGGGGCGGGGGAGGGGAGAAGACCCCAGGCCCCATCCCCAGCCACCATCACAGAGTGATTCCTGCCTAATAGCCTCCGCTCTGGGAGGGGAGCGGGGTCTGGTGGTTAGAGCGGAGGGGCGGGGGGCTGGGAGCCAGGACTCCTGGGTTCTCTCCCTGGACCTGGGAGGGGAGTGCGGTCTGGTGGTTAGGGCAGGGGGCTGGGAGCCAGGACTCCTGGGTTCTCTCCCTGGATCTGGAGGGGAGTGGGGTCTGGTGGTTAGAGCAGGGTGGGGAGTTGAAACTGATCTCCCCCTTTCCTCTCTGCCAAGCACAGTCCCAGCTCTCCTACCCCCAGGAGCAGGGGTGGGTAGCAGGGACCATATGCCACCAATTAGCCAGTGATCCCACAGCTGCCACCATCCTGGCGGGGGAGGGGATGTGATGAGGAGGCCGAGCCCCATGTCCCCTGGGAGGAAGGGGCCTGGCAGACACAGGATCTCATCCGGGGCCGGCAGCGCCCAGCCCACATGCTGTGAATGGCCGGGGGAGAGGGGTCCCAAAGGGACTCTGATTTCAGGGCCAGGGAGCCAGATGGCCGGGGGTGGGGGAGTGGATTGGATTAGAGGGGGAGGAGGCCCCCTATGGCAGAAAGGGGAAAGGCAGGGAGGGTGCAGAAACCCCAGTATAGGGACGGGAAAGAGGGCTCCCCCCGCTGCAAACCGACCCCCCCCATCCTACAGCCTCCCCACTGCAAACCATCACCCCAAAACTCAGTCTTAATCCCCAAATGTAACACAGAACCCAAACCCATCCCCCTACCTGACCCCCCACCCCTAAATCAAACCTCCCCACCCCCACTCACGGAGTCCTTCCTCCCCCCTTGTAGGGGGCTGGCTCAGTCCCAGGCTGGGAGTCCCACCCAGGCCTTCTCCTCTGTCACGAGTTTGCTGGGCCTCAGCCTGTTTCCCAGGGGTCCACATTACAGAAATGCCCACATGGGGGCACTGGGGTGAGCACTGACTGCCAGGGGAGAGTGCCCCCTAGTGAGCCCCCCCCACCTCGCTCCATGCAGCACAGGGCCCCCGGCGGCCAGGAGCTCTCAGCCCCCTGCCACACCCCTTGTGCCCCAGAAGGCTGGTGGTTAAGGCCCTGGGCTGGGACTCAGGAGAGCTGTGTTCAATCCCTGGCTGTTCCACTGACCCTCTGCCTGACCGTGGGCAAGGCCCTGCACCTCTGGGACTCAGTTTCCCCATCCTGCCTTTGTCTGCTGAGGCGGAAAGGCCTTCAGGACTGGGACGGTCTGTGTGTGTCGAGGCAGTGCCCAGCACAAGGGGGACCCTGATCTCGCTTGGGGTCTGTGCAGCAGATGGAACGGGGGGGGGGGGGGGTGGGGTTGGCGGGGTGGGGGCGGGGGCTGGCGGGAGGGGGGCTGTGACCTTGATGGGGGTCGGTGCAGCACCCAGCACAAGGGGGGGGTGCAATCTCAGTTGTCTGCTACCATAGTCATCATATGAAGCCTGGAAAAATCTGCTCCGTGGGTCCTCGCGAGCCACAGAGCTGCGTCAAATCCGAGCCCTGCTCCCAGGGAGCCTGGCCCCGGCCTGCGGAGGAGACGCACTCCCCATTCGGCTTTGTCAGCAGATCCGGGCTTTGGCAGCAACGTCTCTCGCGGAGCGCCCAGGCCTGATTGCCACGGGAAGCCAGCAGCACTCAGCTCTGCTGGCAAGAGCCGGGGCTGGGCACGAGGGGGGAAGGGGGAAGGGAGACAGACAGTGCCACAAGGCGTGTTATCCTGGCTGGGGGAGACCCAGCTTTGCAGAGGGGCTGGAGCATTGGCCTGATGGCGATATGGAGTTGCAGGAGGTTGCAGTATCTTGCTGGGGGGCAGGGGGGGATGCAGCAGCTCAGGGCGAGAGGCTGCCAGGAGACGCAGGCTGGTAGCATGGGGAGGTGGCATTAAGAGGTGTGGCGGGCGATGGTGATGCTGCAGGGGCATGGCGCATGGGGATGCGGTGCTGGGCAGTTGATGCAGATCTGCAGCAGAGCAGGGGCAGGGGGCCGGGGGGAGGCACGAGCCGGTCGCACAGGGGGCAGCGATGCAGCAGAGACAGATCTGCAGCAGAGCAGGGTCTAACCGGGGGTACAGATTCGCAACAGCACAGGGCCAGAGGGTGCAAGGAGCGGGTCCATGGGGGCCTCTGATTTCAGGCCCCTGGCACAGCCCCACAGGGGGCAGCCGTTGGCTGGGGGCCATGGATAGACACCCATGACCCCCACTCCCACCCCAGGCCAGCCCTACGAGTGCCCAGAATTAGGGTAACCCCGGCCCTGTCTTGTTCATTTCATTCCTTGCATGTTGCTTGTGGCTTTCCCAGTTCTGGGAGGGGGGGGGGGATTTCAACGGGAATGGGACCCAGGAGTCCTGACTCCCAGCTCCCCTCCCACACACACTCTAACCACTACACCCCATTCCCCTGGCAGAACTGGGAATAGAACCAAGGAGTCCGACTCCCAGACTCCCCCGCTCTAACCACCACACCTCACTCCCACCAGAGGAGGCGCCCTGCTCCAGAGATTTCCCAGTCACCTTTAGGGGGCGACTGATCCGATCAGGACTCCCTGGGCTGGAATCCAGCTCCACCAGCCCAGAGGGAGGTCCGGCGGGGGGCTCCAGGGGACCAAGTCCCGCTCTCACACTGTGGGCAGCATTCAGACGGCGCAGGCTGGCACCGGCTGCGCTGGCGTCCCCTCCTCCCATCCCTAAGCGCTTCTGACAGCCCGGGCCCCAGCGTGGGTGTCGGAGGCTTAAAATAGCCGCTCTGCCTGGGGTCGCGGCGTCCGTGCGCCTGTCTGGCGGGAGCCTGCTGGGGGTGGGCAACGGGGTCAGGCAGCCGGGGTCCAGCCCCACATGGGGGTGCCCAGGGCAGCTTCACCCCCACGCCGGGGTCAACTGTGTCATCTGCCTGTGCTTTCACAGGCACCAGATCCTGAGCAGACAGAGCCGTCAGCCAAGCTCCCATGGGCCCCGTCTCTCTCCCCCTGCGGGTGGCACTTGCCCCCTTGATGCTGAGATGCAGCCACCTCTGGGGCGGGGCACGGGGGCTGTTTATACAGGGATCCCTCACCCAGTCCTAAGATGCAGCTGCCTCTGGGGTGTTTATGCAGGGATCACTCGCCTGGTGCCGAGATGCAGCCACCTCTGGGGTGGGACGCGGGGGCTGTTTACCAGCCACACAGCAACACCACACAACCGTTTAGGACAGGAAGTGGAGTCAGGACTCCTGGGTTCTACCCCTAACTCTGGCAGGGGTGGGGGTCTACTGGTTAGAGCTGGGGGCTGGGGTGGGGCTGGGAGCGAGGATTTCTGGCTTCTATTCCCAGCTCCACCACTGACTCGCTTAGTCCCTTCCCTGCTTTGTGCCTCAGTTTCCTCTCTCTCTGTCTCCTGGGAGGGGGGGCGTGTGCCCCGTGCTGTGGGGGGTACAAGAAAGCCCCCGGGTGCCCTGGGCAGGTAACGGCTGCCCGCTGCCCATCCGCCTCGCCCATCACCGCAGCCTCGGGGCTGTCACCAAGCTCAGGGAAACAGCTGCGGCTACTCCCCCGCCAGGCGGCTGCCCCGGCACTAACCTCCAGCACATCCTGCTCCTTTGTGCCTAATTGCATTGTGGGGGGGGGG
>NW_020692226.1:0-12009 GCF_002925995.2 Terrapene triunguis
GTTCCACCACCTTGCACTGGGGCAAATGACTGCACAAGGTGCAAGGCACCAGAGACACAAGACTCGTTTCTTCAAAGTTTGTGTGTTTGGTGGGAAACTATTGAGAACATAGACTCCAAAGGGCAAAGAAACTAATAAACAACTATGAATCCAGGAAGTATTTTAAAGCTCAGTAACAGAGTCTCACAAACTTTAAAACTAGACATCCAGTCAATATCAGAGGTTTCACTTAGGTTTTTGTTACAGACGGACCTACGCCAAACACAGAAATTCAAGGGTCTATGAACACTGGAGAGTTTCCTGAACATTGTGGCTACTTATAGGATTTTAGTGAGCTGAAACAAAACCATGGCTCCAAACTATCCCAAACATCAGGCATGTCTCCAATAATAATTAATCTATATTTTTAAACATCTTACAATTATTAGAAATGGAAATGGTCTGTTTTGCTTAACTGTTGGGTTTGCTTTAAAAAAATATGTTCTGAGGGGGATCAAGTAAGGCACAAGCATCTGGCACTGCTATTTCCATATGCAGGTTGCAGACCATAAAGGGGAGTTGTGAGCAGGAGGGAGAGAACAAGATTAAGGGCCATTATCTGCTTCTTATAGAGTGCCACTGCCAGAGCGGCCCAGGGGGCAGACGGACCCTAGATAAAGCATTAAGTGAGGAGTGACTGAACCGACACACTGCTCTGCTCTTCCCAGTTACCGCACTGGTTCCCATCCTGAGCCAGTTGCTCCAGGTCCATCTCCTGCCCTCTTACCCCAGATGTCCCAGTCACCCCCTCTCCCTGGCAGCTTGTCTCCAGACTCCTTATCCTTGCCCCCCTCCGCCCAGTAACTGTGCCCCAGACCCATCTCTCCACCCCTCTCACCAGCAACTGTGCCACAGAACCAGCAGTCTCCCAAACCCAGGGATTGACCTGCCCCTCCCCCCAGCCTCCCCTCACTCCCACCCCAGAGCCCCTGCCCCCACACCCTCCCTGAACCCCCCACCTCAGAACCCCTCTCCCCAGCAACTGAGCCCCAGCCTCCCCTCACCCCAGATCCCCTGTATCCCTCTCCCCTGCAGCTGGGCCCCAGCCTTCCTGAACCCCCCGAACCCACGTAGCTGGGCCCCAAGCCTCTCTCCGCCCCCCAGTACCTATCTTGCCGGGCGGGTAGCGCAGCTCGCTGGCCCCCGGCGCCCCCCGCCAGAGGGAGGCGAGGAGCAGGAGCAGGGGCGCAGGCAGTCGGGCCCGCATGCTCGCTCCGGGCAGGAATCCCATCGGGTGCTCGGGAGGCGGCGCCCAGCTGGCGGGGGCGGGGCTAGGGGAGATGCCCGGTGCGGGGAGGATTTCCTATGGGCCGAGGCGAGAGAGCCGGGAAGACAGCGGGACCTAAGGAAGGGATGAGTGGAGGGCAGGGGGAAGCCCCTAAACGTCCCATGAGGGGGCATCCCAGGGAGCCCCCAGCCTGAGCCTGGCTGCAGTGTGTTTGCCCCACTTGGATGGGTAACAACCTGTTCAGAGTGTACCTAGCGCACACCCATCACCGCAGTGTCTGGCCCTTGTGCCTGGTGAGGACCTGAATTCCAGCCCTTGGCTGGTAGGGAACTAAAGTTTTGGGTTTTTTTTTTTTCTCATCTGATGGGTGACATAGGTGGGTGTCTGGCTTTTCCCAGTGAGCGGGTGTCCCTGTCCCCAAAACAACTCACTAGCATTGATCCTAACTCATCCTTTTTGGCAGCCTCAACAGAGGAGCTCAGGATTGAATAAATTGGGGAGACTGGACTAGCCTCTCAGGGGAAGTCCCTCCAGGTCAGGACTGAGGTGCATTAGCAGCGTAGTGTGGTCCCAGGGTGTACCTCAGGGGTTCTCAAACTGGTGGTCGGGACCCCTCAGGGGTCACGAGCTGTTCGCCTCCACCCCAAACACCGCTTTGTATCCAGCGTTTCTAATGGTGTTCAGTACATAAAAACAGGTTTCAGAGTAGCAGCCGTGTTAGTCTGTATCCGCAAAAAAGTGTTTTTAATTTATAAGGAGGGGATTGCACTCAGAGACTTGCTATGCGAAAGGGGTCACCAGCACTGTTCCCTCTAAGCTGTTCCCACACACAAATCCTAAACACCGCGCACATGGCGAAACAGCGCGTGCACAAAAATTTGCACAGAAGCACAAAAATTTGCACAGAAGAAATTTTTTGCACACACGGCCTGTCAAAAATTAGAGGGAACATTGGTCACCAGTACAAAATTTTGAGAACTACTGGTGTACCTCAACTCATCATATGCACATGCTGTTGTTTTCCCTTTGGGGGGGTTGCCCCTAGTGCTAGGTGGCTGGCAATTACTTGATTTTTAAGGAAAAATAAAACCAACGTTTTTGTTGAACAGAGAAAAACACTTACATAGGCTTTGAAAAGATTTTTTTTAAAGGTAAAATCTTGTTTTTGACAATCACAAACAGATTTGTGTTCTCAGTGATAATCTGTTTGAGCCAGAGAACACTAATTCCAGGATAGCAAAGACATTTTTTGTTGTTAATCGAGGAACGAGTCAGGAGTGCTTTGTTATCCTCACTATTATGTCCGTTATGCTAACTTCTTCTGAAAAGAAGAGCTTGTCAGAGCCAGATAGACCTGGCTGCAGCTGTTTGCAAAAATTATTTTACTTTTTTTACTTTCAAGGTTCCAGTCCTGCAATTGAATCTACACAAGTGGCTCTTTACACTGGCACAGAGTTCCACTTAAGTCAATAGAGCACACTGCACAGGTTCAGGAGTCCATTGGTATGGAATAGTTTGCAGGATCAGGTCTTTAGGGTGAAAATCATGCAGGACAGAGAGAGAGAGGGTTACTGCATTTAGGAGTCATGGTGAGGTGGTGCAGGAAAGACATAGTAGAGCAAGCACGTAGGGGTTTCTGCATCCCCTGCATGCTACATATGGGAGTTTTGTTCCAGCTTCAAATATTCCAGGAGGTAAATACCTCCAACATATATGTACCTTCAGGCACTCTCTCCAAATAAGCATCAGAGCCAGATTCACACCTGGAGTATTCCCACAATTTACACAAACTGAAGATCTGGCCCCAGGGGTTGATGTAGCAGAGGAAAGATAGGGGAGAGAATGCAGGATTCATGATTATGTGGCCATTGTGCTATAAACATCCTGATAGTTTTCCACACAGAACCTAATTGGGTTGAGTGCCAAGCTCTGAAGAACTGTTGTCTTAATGTAGTGGGTTTTTTTATATATTTGCATTTATATATGAATATATTTATGTATAATTGTATCTTGCATAGTTGGTATATATGGTGTGTGTTTTTAAATTGTGTGAAGCACCTAGATGCCATGACAGTAGGGTCCACAAGTTAACAGCCTTGTGGATCTGGGCCTACAACTCCTGTAGACAGAACAGGATGAAATAAAATAAATATATTAAAAATATCTGCCTAAATGTTATACATTATTAAATATAATGTTTGAAAATTTCCAGTGTCTATGCACATATAATCTTCATATTTTCATACCTATATAGGCCCCAATCCTGCAAAGATGTACACACTTGTTTAACATTATATGCAGTAAATAACGCTAAGCATATGTGTGTATCTTTCCAGGATTAGGGCTCTGTGTGTGTGTGTGTTATATATGCCTCTATGTTAACAGATATCAGATATATTTCTACATACATAAGCAAATAATACTTTATTAATATATTGATAAATAGGAATATATCATACAATGCATTTGTAGATATACTTCTACATTTTCATTAGATCTTACATGTGCCTTTGAATATATAATGAAATATGATGTGCATTTACATTTTAATATGTAATATTCTACCATTTGCATGTTTATTTCTGTACATAAATATCTGCAATGGATGTTTTTGTAATTATAATTCTATACATGTGAATATTGTATGGAATTCAGTATAATCTGTTTGCTTGCAAATATACAGTTGCATATATGTGAATATGCAATGCCAGTTATGCATTTGTACACACATGCACAGCTTTAACGTTTGTGCCTTTTATGCATAATTCTACACAATGCATATATATAATTCTGCATTTGCATATGGGAACATTTGCTACGTAAATAGCTGATCTAATGCATGTTCATACTGTATAGAATTATAATTATGGGCAATGCACGTGTATGTTATACCTAATACTATATGATGAATTTGCATATAGGCACTGTTTATTAGTGTTTGTAAGGCATGTGAACACATGTGTGCAGGTACAGGCACAGACAAGGTGCCTGTATTACATACACACATAGATCTATGACAGGTTTCAGAATAGCAGCCGTGTTAGTCTGTATCCGCAAAAAGAACAGGAGTACTTGTGGCACCTTAGAGACTAACAAATTTATTAGAGCATAAGCTTTCGTGGGCTACAGTCCAGCTTCTTCGGAAGCTTATGCTCTAAAAAATTTGTTAGTCTCTAAGGTGCCACAAGTACTCCTGTTCTTTTTACATAGATCTATGTGGATACCATCAGTAGGTACCACAGAATCAGATTGTGTGCATAATTTCACGTCCCTTCTGTTTTGTAAAGCTCATGAGTGCTGCGGCCAGGCAAGTTTATCATCCGCGCCGCTGGTGTAGTGGTATCATGCAAGATTCCCATTCTTGCGACCCGGGTTCGATTCCCGGGCGGCGCACGGAATTTTTTTTACACCCTCTCTTCCCCCCCATAGCTTAACTATAGCAGCAGAGGCGCCAACCATAGCAGCGCACCACCGCGAATGGCGGAAGGGGGTTGCGGTAACATTTAGGAGACTGGAAAAAAGGAACCGCCACCGGACTGTAGTGCGCATGCGCTGAGGGAAGGCGGAGAGAAAAGAAACCGGCGGAAGGAGAGGGCTAACGTATGATGCAGCGCGCATGTGCTATCTGATGCCGGAGCCGGCGGAGGGAACGGGCCTCAGAGGTTAGTAATGCGTCTGCGCTTGTTGCCGGTCGGCGGGCTACCCCCCCTGCGCATGCGCTGTTGCTTTCCCCCGCTCTGAGCCGGCCGCGCCGGGCCCCTTCCCCCGCCGCCGCCATTTTGAGAGGAGCATCGGGGCTTATTGTCCGCCTTGTGGGCTTCGCGGGGCCGGCGGCGCTCGGGCTCCCCAGGCGCTGACTGGGCCGCGGCCGGCGCGGCAGAAGACCCCGGTGGGAGGGGCACCGGTAGAGCCATGGAGGACGAAATGCCCAAGACCCTGTGAGTGGGGAGGGGGCGATCACGCCTATTGTTCGGCACCGCGGGGAGGGGCCCCCTCCTCACGCCTGGCCGGGCGGGAACTGGGCAGGGGCTTCCCCTCGGGGTGAGGGGGGGGGCTGGGACTGCTTCACCCCCATCCCCACCCGTCACTGGCGAGGGGAACTCCGTCTCCTCAGGCTGCTCTGGGGGGGGGGGTCGGCTTCCTGGGGGGGGGGGGCGTGAGGGGGGGGGGGGTGGCGGGGGGCTGCTTCCTCGGGGGGGAGGGACTGGGAGAGGCGGGGGGCTGCTGGGTGTTTTTTTCCCAGGCTAAATGGGTCCCTAATTCCCCACTTCCTCAGAGGGAACTGGGGGCGGGGGGGTGAGGAATTGACTCAAACTGCACAGTGCCCTTTCTCCATTAATTATCTGTCTTTTCCCCCCCTTCCTGTTTTTAAGGCTTTGTTCTTTCCCTATTCAGGGTTTTTCTGTCATCTTTATTTTTCTCTCTTTTTCCCCCCTCTGTTCTTTCTTTCTCATTCTCTATCTGAAAGGCATTTTTTTTTTTTTTGTAGATTGAATGTATGTACCTTTTCATGAGCATATGATTTAATTTGTGTCTGCTTGTATCTGTGTTGTATTAACCCAATTTGCAAATGCGAAGCCTGATCTCTT
Source organism: Terrapene triunguis (assembly GCF_002925995.2). Classification (NCBI taxonomy): domain Eukaryota; kingdom Metazoa; phylum Chordata; order Testudines; family Emydidae; genus Terrapene; species Terrapene triunguis. Next base: position 5,857 of record NW_020692226.1, read on the forward strand.
AAATGGATTTAAAATAATCCTGACTTCTAATTGAGGGAAAACCCCAAAACAATAATCAAATGCCTGTATAGTTAAAAAAAACAACAACCCAACTTTGCGGTAGGTTCCATTTCATGAAGACTGATAGTAAAGCTGTTTAGGAAATGTACAAGAGGGGTAAATCTCTATAGATTCAGAGGTATTTGGTATAATAGGGCAATGTACTGTTAAAATAAACTGAGATGGGAGAGGGTTGTAAATTATGAGGAATTTTCCTTGTAATGTGGGTGTAGTTAACACACTGCTTTGAAAATCAGATAGCTTTTTCAAAGCAATCAACAATTTACACAACTGGCTCCATTTGAAATACATGGGAGAGCTGGAGGTATAACTCTTGTCTACATTTCTTCCCCCTTCCCCTTCCTGACAGATTTTTTTTATTTGGAGTGATTTCTAATGCTTTGACTTCATGATTTCACTGATCTCTAGCTTTGCTGTTCTGTTAACTTGTTCTCCCATTTAGGCTGCTGCCACTATCTGTTATGTCTTACTTTTAGGAGTATTGCTGTGTAGGTAGGGGTCGTGAGGGGGTGAAACATTCCAAAAGTGAGGGTAAAGTTCCTGCATTTGCCCTTGAATGATGCTTTGCACATGTCCCATAGGCATGATAAATGTCTTGGCTGACTGGCTACATAGGAAAACAGGACTCTTGTGACCTGTGCCACCTTTTCTAGTTCGATTCCCTAAGTGATAAAGTAAACACTATTAAAAAATACTAAGGTCCCATTGTCTTTTTATCCAATTTATCCATTTGAACTGCTTGAAACATGTGACCTATCTGTTTTCAGAACATTCTCACCCCCATACTCATGTTTTATTGTTGTACTCCTTATTTTTCCCTAACTGATTTTCTCATATGGAGTCTTGATTAATGATCTTACCAGTTACTCCGAGCATACTGCTTCTGTTTTAAAGAATGAATTATCTGCACTCAATACATGCAGCTTATTGCAAAAGCCTGAATGCGTTTCTGACCTGCAAAAAATAGCTATTGAGCAATATTCTGAGAATTGTATTTTCTTGAGTCAGTTTCGGGGGAATTACAGTTAACTCATCTGGGATATTGTGCCATTAATTTAAATTTCAATCTGTAATATTCACACGCTCAAGGTTTTGACTCTAAGGCCACTTTCCAACATATGACTCTGGAGTTTATTTGGAATAGCTGATAGTAAAACTGTACACAAAAATCCTAATACTAAAACCTCCATCCATAGAAGGATTAAATTAGTGTTCAGTCACACAGTCTTGCTACAGTTGGATAGGACACGAATGTCCTTGGGTGTTTGCCAGCTTCTAAACTTTATCTTTCTGGTTTTCTTAGAATAGTTGTTTTTAGTAGCTCTCTCTGGAGGACATAGGTTGTTTTTAAAACAGCCTTTTCTTTATAAAGATATTTGTGTAATTCTAATGCTTTGATATGAGGTTGTTAAAGCCTTGATATTTTGAAGCTCAGCTGAGCTGGATTGATAGCTATATTGTTTAAGTAACTCAATCACTGAGTAGCCTATTTATGTTTACATAGTAAGCTATGTAACCACTGCTTTTGTTTAAATAAATGTTTGAGCATTCAAGTTTTAAGGTCACTTGTAGAACTTCACAGAAACAGTTTGCTCATGTAGCTATCTGATTCTTTAATATTGTTCTTATATTCAAAAAGATCAGTTTCAATTCACGTCTGCTTGTTTAGCAACACACTTTTCAAGAAGATACATACTGAGGAAATAAGTACCAGTTAATTAATGAAGCATATAGTTAGGAGGGTATGAAAATCCATAGTATTCCCATATCTGGAGAGACTTTCCCTCCTCTGATGGAACTGTTAGCCAGTCCAGCTCAGAAGAATCATTTATGTTAGTGCCTGCTCCAGCAATTGTTGCATGTACATGCTTCTTTCTGACTTCAGTTGTTACACTTAGGAGTGCAGGACTGGACCCTTAATGTACTTAATCTGTCATTGCCTCTCCACAGTAGCTCTCCTGTAGCTTTGTCTCCTTGTGAAAAAAGCCTGTAGAAATGATAGTGGAGTGTAGAAATATCTATGGGTAATGACTGTTAATCTAAATATTAACACAATGAAGAGTTATAGTGTAGCAAGTGAGCCTGATCTACACTCCAGTATACATGTGCGATGCCAATAAAGCAGGGGTTCTCAGTCAGGGTGAAGCGGTGTCACAACCACTATGTCGTTCTCATTTTGCTAAATGGGAGACGGGTCTTGGGTGGATGGCATTGGTGAGAACCACTGCAGGAAAGCAGAGTGTCCTTTCCATACCAGAGATGCTGCTTTCAGTTTGCAGGCACACAGCATAGTTAAGACTCATTTTAAATTTCACTAGTTATTCAGTACTTAATTTGATGCCCCCAAAATTATGAATTCTCTAGTGCATTTGTGAAGGTTATTCAATGTAAATGCAATATAGCAACTTATTTCGCCAGCAGTCACTCCACATAAGGTATTGTTAATTTATTTCTATAAAGCCATCACATCCCCCCAGTAATACACCTCACATACTTTAGAGTACTACTGTTTTATGTCTTGTTGTGAATTTGACATGCATATAAAGGTAACACTGGAAGTAAGTTAATTTTTTTTAAACTTGGCACTCCTGGCAACTGCTGAAGTAGGATGTTAGTTAATTTATTGTCACCAAGCAATACTGTCTGTCTTCAGAGCTACATTTTTTATGATTACACCTTTGCTGTTGCCCCAAATCTTAAACTAAACCACCCTGTTAACATGTTAGAAAATTCATTTAGCATATTTGACTTCAGTAAAAAATATGGAAAAAACATCAGTCCACTTTTAGGAACATTGGTACCTGTCAACTTTAGAATAGCATAGTTTTTCTCTCTTGGTCTGTTGAAACAGCAGCTATGGAAAACCAACTTTTCTACTATGTTTTATATTGATTAGCTTGGCATAGTGACTATTTTTAAAAAAAACTTGATTTAGGAATTCTTTATTTCAAATGCATATGAAATATTTCTCTGACAAATCTGTTTTTAGATTTACTACGCATGCATAATTCTAAAGTATAGTTTCCCAATTAATATGATAGCAGCTGGTCCATTTATGAACACTACATTTATGAACTCTTTCACACTTTTGCTTCTTCTTAACTCTTTGAGCAGAGCTTTTAATATTTTAGGAATGTTTGATACCAGCTCGAAACTTTGCATGCCTTTCTTTAGCCAGTAAGTGCAAAAAATCTGCAAAGTTATTAGCCGTTGAGCATAGGTAGCAAAGGTACACAACTATAGGAGTTAAGCTATAATGAAAAATAAGGAAAGTGGAAATACTCTTGATATTTGATATCTTTAAGCAATTTTTCTACTTCACATTTCTGAGAATACTTGCATGTTTTACAGCTTCCATTTTGGCTTTCTCCATTAACCATCACTACCATTTATCAAGTTGTGTGACTTTTCTGATGTGTTATACCTCTTGCATGCCCATTAAGACATTCTGTATACGTATACAGAAATTCTAGACATCTATGCACAAAGAACTGAGTTTTGATATTTGACATCACTGACACTAAAATGTCAGGAAACTTGTTCCACCATTCATATTGCAGATATTGATACTGCAGGAACATATTTTTGCAGCTCCAGCTGGAGATTATCCAACTAAATCCGACATCCTAGAAACCTCTTAAGTTGCTATGTAATTCTGCAGGTGAAAAGGTGACATTATTCACTCAGTGATCAATTTGTAGATATTCAGTTTCTAGGAAACATTCTGACTTTTATGCTGTTAATAAAGCTAACCTTGAAAGCAATGCAAGGCTATAAGTGCTCAAATAACTGAATTATTTAATGTACAGTAATACTTAAAGTCCAACTCTAAATAAGTCACTAGCTATTATCAGTGCAGGACTACATTTGATGTGGGTTGGGGGTGTTACTCAGCCTATTACTGAACATCTGGACTCTTCTACAAAAACTTTTATTTCAATTACTCCACCTAATGTCACTTTAAACATTATAATAGCTGCCCTATTTATAAGAGAAATCTTTATCACTCAGATGCAGAGAAATCCTTGCTTTAGTCAAAACATCCACACACACATTAAAATCTGATCCTGATTAAATTTTCCATGTGTGTAGCTTTTTAAGGGCTGGTCTACACTGGGGGGGAGATCGATCCAAGATACGCAACTTCAGCTACGTGAATAGCGTAGCTGAAGTCGAAGTATCTTGGATCGAATTATCTGTGGTCCACACGGCGCGGGATCGACGGCCGCGGCTCCCCCGTCGACTGCGCTACCGCCGCTCGCTCTGGTGGAGTTGCGGAGTCAACGGTGAGCGCGTTCGGGGATCGATATATCGCATCTTAATGGGTATTTCTTCACTATGAGTAGTGAAGAAATACCCTAAAATACAGTCCCTGGCTCAGACTTGAGGTTGCCATTTTTCTTAATGTATTACTTTTTTATTCATGCTTGCAGATGGCCAAAATACATTCAATTCCAGTAGAAGTTAATCAAAGGCATGGTAGCTGAGTGGACGAAGTATCTGCCTTCTACTTCTCATATACCAAGTTCCTATTCTGTTGTGGTTTATAAATTATTTAAGTCCTTTTATCTAGAAAAATGTAAAAAAAACAACCTACCTTAAGTAGCTCTACTATTGGATTCCTAACGAAGAAATTAAAGCTATTCACTATCTGATTACTTTAGCCAAAGTACAAATCCATCTTGAACTTGCTATAAGTTTAGGAAGTTTAATAGGAGGCTGTTACTTTGTTCTTAACTTACATTTTATCATCAAATCATTAATAGAACACAACCTGCATCTTGTGGTGCTCAGATGCAGTGCTGGTGGTCGTTGGTATAAGAACCCAGATTGAGCAGGAAATTTGCCACTTGTATTGCCTGTGTTTTTATTTAGTGTATTTTGTGCCTGGCACCATTTTCTGACGCTAAGGTTTGCCACGTTAACTTGTAGTTTGTGGGAAGGTGCTGTCATAGGAATTTTTTTAACTCATTGGAGTAGAGCTTAAATGTAATCTGTATCTTCTGTACACTTTCCAGAATCTGAAATTTTCTGTTGACCTCCCTTGTGGCCTGATTGCCTTCTACTATTGCTGAGGTTGCAAAAATGCCATAAAGGCACCATTCTAAAGAAACTTGGTACTGACACAGTTGAATATTATAAAGAATGTTTTAGGCTGGCCCTGTTAAACACAGAACTAAGATGGATTCCCAGGCTTTTTAGTGTTAATATGTTGGCACTAGCTGCTGTGAAGCAAATTTTATGGAAATCATGACTCCTGTCAAAAAGGGGTTAACAAATCTTACCATTTTTGGTTGTTTTGCATAATCATCTTGATTATGATGTCAAATGGAGTTGTTTAAGACACAAGGAAGACTGAAGTAAATGAACAATTAGCATACAAAATTTCCTTATTAAACACATTAAAACATGTACAAAAATTAACACTGATAATAGGTTTAGTCGGCTTGTTTAACTAGCATGTGCTGTAGACTGCCCATCTCCCATCTTTTGCTCAAACGTAAACCAAAGTCAGGTTCTAAAACACAATACTGTATCTATTCCCTCTGTCTAGAAAAGCAAATACTTTGTGTTTCATGCAGTTTGTATCAGGTGCTTGTGGATCAGAATGATGGATCTTATGCTCTATGTTGAACTACACTGCGGTGATTAGGCCTCAGCTGCACTGTAGTGTCCAGTTTTGGGTGCCACATTTCAGGAAAGATATGGACAAATTGGAGAGAGTCCAGAGAAGAGCAACAAAAATGATTAAAGGTCTAGAAAACATGACCTATGAGGGAAGATTGAAAAAATTGGGTTTGTTTAGTCTGGAGAGCAAAGACTGAGGGGGAATATAACAGTTTTTAAGTACATAAGAGGTTGTTACAAGGAGGAGGGAGAAAAGTTGTTCTCTTTAGCCTCTGAGGATAGGACAAGAAGCAAAATGGGCTTAAATTGCAGCAAGGGTGGTTTAGGTTGGGCATTAGGATTAACTTCCCTACTGTCAAGGTAGTTAAGCACAATGAATTGGCTGGAAAGGTTGTGGAATCTCCATCGTTGGAGAATATTAAGAGCAGGTTAGACAAACACCTGTCAGGGGTGGTCTAGATCAGT
>NW_020692227.1:0-10329 GCF_002925995.2 Terrapene triunguis
CATACTCTTAAAATTCTTCAGTTTATTATTAATTATTATTATTATTTAGCTAAAATGCTTGACACAGCTGAGAGCAGTTTTCTGTCACGGGTTCAAGACCTGGGCACCTTCATCTAAGGGCTCAGAAAGTTCCCACACATGTGTTCTAGTTCTTACAATTATAATAATTTATTATTTATATTTCAGTATCCCAAGTCTGCAAATCAAAGTCTGGTTCTATTGTACTAGGCCCTATATGAATTTAATAAAATACATTCCAAACTCCACACCACAAAGCTTTTCTAATCTAAGTAAACTAGACATCTATGGTGGTGAGATCCTCTCTCCTGCCCCTTTGTACCAAGTAAAAGGTCTGAACAGGTGTCAAGATGTTGTAGGGGCTCCTGATTTAGATGGGGAGGCTTCCCTTGGTGCAGGCAGAGGTAAGGCTGCGTTCTGAGGTCCCTGTCCTACACCCTGACAAAAGTGCAAGCAGTGTGTTGGAGGGAGAGCTGCAGCACTGCAGAGATTGCTGAAAGTGCTGCTGTCTTTAAGGCAGCTGAGGATGGCTTATGTAACGCAGACAGCCCCCCAGGGCTGCCCAAGTTAGAACCAGGGTCTCCCTAGCCTCTGGAGCAGCCCAATAGGGCTCAAAAGTGGCCTAAAGCCACATTACCCCCCCCCACACACACACACACACCCCTCTGAGCTATGAGTCCCGTTCTGCTCATCTTAGAGGCAGAGCACAGACTCTTACCTGGCTCTTTAGAGGCTATGTCCAGCAACAACAAAATACACAACATTTCCTGATATTTCTAATCTGAAAAACAAGCAGGAAAAACACCTTTTTTTGGAAGGAAAATTACCCAACTTTTTGTACCACATAAAGAAACAAAAGAATCACTCACAACCTATTTTTTGCTTTTACTTTGCAGGTCACCTTTAAAATAAAGTTTAGTCTGGAGATAATTTGTCTTCTTTGCATTTCTAAATATAAAACTTCCCATTTTGTTTGTTATTTTCTGAGACGAAAATTGTGATTATTACTTTCAAATTTGCCCTTGTGAATTTGTTATATTTTGTTAAAAAGAATCAGAAGACCATGGAAGGGATGATAGAAATATTCATAGGTGTTTGGAATATTTCAATGTACTTGCAGGTCCAAAGATAAATGCATTTGCATTGTTATATTTTCATTCTAACAATACAACATTTTTATCATCGAACCATTCACCTGGCAGAGTTTGGATTCTCTGTATCTGAACTGCAGCACTAAAGGCCACATGCAAACCTCGTATGTATTATTTGGACTTAAGGTAAATGTTGACTACGCCATGTATCTTCATATCCATCTTAATATGTTTGAATGTACACTGCAAACATACCATGCAAAGATGACTGGGTGATAGGCAGATCTGTTTGTATCTCTGGTTTGTTATGCTTAGTGTTCTGCATTTTTTCCACATGCATTACTAAAAAGAAAAATTACACTAAGTTTTTGAGAATTACAGGGCCAAATCTGCCTCCAAGTAAGGGCTCAAGCTTGCATGCTTTGTTTGAGTAAATCTATAGGATTACACTAAAGTCAATAGGATTTTTTTCGACTTATTTCAACTGGTTCTGGTTTAGGCCTATATATTTCATGGTATTCCTACTTAATAAGGAATATTAAGGTTTTCTAAAATCCTCAGCATTGGCGTAACTCAACTCCCATTGAGGTCAGTAGCAAAACTCTCATCAATTTCAACAGGAGTAAAGTTAGCCAACACTTTTGAAAATTCTAGCCTAAATATAATCTCCAATATAATAAAATGTCCATCAGGGAAAACAGATTGAAATATAATTCTACAATAAACTCTACAGTTAAGGACCCAACCCTGCAGAGTGCTTTGAATTTTTGAGCCCCCTTAACTCCTCCTAGCTCCCACTGTATGAATTAATTACCTCATTACAGACTGTATTACAGACTGTAAATGCTTAACTACCACTGTGATCAGAAGAAAAGGCCCTATGATGAGAACCTATTTTATTTAAAACTTAACTGTATATATTATTTTAAGATACCTTATTATTAAAACATATTTAAAGTAGATACTATTAGTACTATTAGATACTATTAGAGCCCAGTCGATAGTAGAATTTCACAGATTTTAAGGTCAGAAGAGACCAAGGAGGTTTGAGTGGTTTGAGCATTAGCCTGCTAATTTAGCCAGGGTTGTGAGCTCAATCCTTGAGGGGGCCATTTAGGGATCTGGGGCAAAAATCAGTACTTGGTCCTACTAGTGAAGGCAGGGGGCTGGACTTGATGACCTTTCGGGGTCCCTTCCAGTTCTATGAGATAGGTATATCTCCATATATTATTATCTAAGCTGACCTATATAAGACAGGCCATAGAACTTCATCCTGTTTTGAGCTGTATAACTTGTGTCTGACAAACATATTTTTCAGAAGGTATCCAGTTTCGATCTGAAGACTTCAAGAGAAGGAGAATCTACCACTGCACTTGCTAGTTTCTTCCAGTGGTCAATCCTCCTCAGATAAAATGTGTGCCTTATAACAGTGATGTAAAATATATCAAATGTTTGAAAAAATAAAGCATCCCATCAAATTCTTTTTCTTGTATTCACTTTCAAGAAAACTGGAACTTTGCTGTGTGAATTATAAAGATGACACAAAGCCTTAGATTTCATCTGTAGCAGGAGAAAGGGAATAGTTTAACAATGTTTAATAATACAGAAGTTTACCTCTTTGCACAACAGCTGACTTTAAAACTGTCAGAATGTCTGGCTGAAATCCTTTGGGGAGTATACTACAGCTGGATAAATAATTCAAGAAACTAAAAAACAAAACTGGTAGCTATTTGATCAACATTGTTGAAAATCTGCTTGAACCTTTGGCCAAAGCTCTTTTATATTTGTTTTCTCTGAACATTTGAGTGATCGAATGTTACAGGCACAAATGTTCAAAGACAGCAAAGTTCAAAATCTCATATACATATATCCACATGTTAACCCTGGAAAATATTTACACATTTATCTGATCAGGAAACAGAAAACAAAAACAAAAAACTAAGTTAGCTTTATCTGCTAAATCTCGACTAAGCAACAGATCTTATATTGAAAATATTCATGATCAGTCTGTATAGTAATATATTGGAAAAAATAAACTTATGATAAACTGATCATTTATAGATATAAAAAAATCAGAGGAAAATATGTTGATGTATATTGTCTGAACAGAAAAGAGGCTAAATTTGTCAAAAATTATCTAGTAGAAATCATCTGCTCAGTTTTAGTGAGTAGAGTTAGATTTGAGTCTTCTTGGAAGATCTGCTTCCCTAGTATAAACTCTGGAGATTATAGCTTTTACGAGACCCTGATTTGAGGCCTCACTAAAATTAGAAACTCCCTCACATGTGTCACAGTGTGTATAATTATGCCTCCAATTATTTGTGCATTAATTCATATACTATAAGGCCAGAAGAGACTTCTGTGATCATCTTGTCTGACCTCCTGTATAAAATAGGCCATAGTACTTCCCTGAATTAATTCCCGTTTGAACTCAAACTTTAGTAACCTGAAGACCCCTATTTTGATTTAATTTTTTTCATAGACTCCCCAAGCCCCCCGCTCAACTCCAGGTCCCAACCCTACTCCACCCCTTCCCCCAAAGTCCCACGGCTGCCCCACCTCTTCCTGCCCCTGCTCCACCCTGCCCTTCCTATTCCCCTCCTCTTTCCGCTCCTCCCCTGAGTGCACCCCATCCCCGCACCTCCTGCATGCCACTGAACATTCCTCAGCATGCAGGAGGCGCTGGGAGGGAGGGGGAGGAGTTGATCAGTGGGGCCCACTGGAGTACCCTTGCGAACCCCCAGGGTTCCACAGACCCCAGTTTGAGAAACAGTGAACTAGAGTATCTTTTAGAAAAACATCCAATCTTGATTTAAAAATTGCCAGTGATAGAGAATACACACCAAACCTTGGTAAGTTGTGCCAGTGGTTAATTACCCTCACTATAAAAATTTATACCTTATTTCCAGTCTGAATGTGTCTAATGTCAACTTCCAAGCATTGGATCTTGTTATCTCTTTGGGTACCATTCTGAAGACCCCTCTGTTCCCAGGGTATAGACTGTGATCTTTTCATTGTAAAGTTAGACTGCAGGAGCTCAGTCTGTTTCACACTACAAGGCATAAGCTCCAATTCTTTCATTGTTCTTGTAGCTCTTCTCTGAACCATCTCCAATTTATCAACAACTTTCTTGAATTGTGGACACAGTAATCCTGTAGCAGTTGAACCAGTGTCAAATACAGGTCATACAACTTTCCTATTCCTACTCAGTAGTCCTGTTTTCATACATGCCAGTGGTGGGTGCAAAAATGGAGGCCAAAGACAAGGCTGAAAATATACTTTGTATATAAGAAAGAGGAAAGGAGTGTACAGCACAGTTACTATGTGTATGACTGCCAACTTTTTACATTTTTTACTTCACGACATATCCAAATATCAGTCTAATCCTAGAGAAGACTTTAATTTCTTTCAAGTACTTTGAGTTGTTTCCAAACGTTATGGTGTTTAGGTTTTGTTTAAGTGACAGTATTATAAATTCCTGACCCTGAGACTGAATTTCCTACAATTTTTTTTAATAGTCACAATATTTTAATAAATAAAATTGTCAGTTTGTTTTACATCCAAAATAACTCTATCACATTGAAGAATTATGTTTTCAGAATAGCCTTTATTTTATAAATCCATGTGGAAGGTCCAATATCAGTTTCTATTGTTAATGGCTAAATTCTGATCATTCTGTATTTAACCAATGTTATCAATACTTTCCCCTCAACCAATGTCACCTATAGAGCTGTAGTATCCTGGATCCTCTGTGAAACAGGTGATTATCTTTAGTCACCTTCATGACCTCAGCTCCTTCCCTGGTCCTTATTAAGCAGTTAATTATCTTTCGTAAAGGTTTCCCTCTATTTTACCTTGCAATTTCTCTTTTGGTATTCTGTGATAAATCCATTGGAACCCAGTGAATTTTAATTCTTCTTCTTCTATCTTATCTGCTCTGGAGTAATTTTAAAGCCTTTTAACATTTGCCTCTTCATCCCTATCTTCACCCCACCCCCAATAATCTGCCCCTGAAAGGTGACTCCTTTGAGCTTCTTCTATGAATTACTGGACAAAAATATATTCAGGCTTCCAGTGATATCAGCCTCATCTCTGTCATTAACATTTCCTTACCTCTTTATGGCCCCTATCCTCACTGATCCGTGCATGGCTGTTTGCTTCTTATGTATTGAACATACTTCTCTCTGTTTGCCTTTTGGATTTCCTTTACCATATTTGTACACTTTGCTACCTTCGTTCCTTATCAGCTTTTTACACTGTTTTAGCTTTTAGCTTTGTACCTTTTATATTCTGCTTCCAATTTTTAATTTCCCATAAGCTGCTCTCCCTTTTTTAAATCACTTTGTTAAGCTCTTTACTCATCCACACAAATCTTTTATGAGTTGCCCTTCCTTAGAAGTGAGTTTATATCCAAATGGCAGCCCTTCTGCTGTGATGGCCACCAACAGAGCAATGAAAGTCTTTGTACAAAATCTGGACATATATGTCTTGCAAAATGTAATTGGGATGGTTTATTGCATCTGACAGAGTTTCTGGGCACTTTAGGATATCTGGATTTGCAGGTATTCCAGCTGATTTACATTTCTAATGGAATATTGTTAATATACAATTCTGTCATTCCTATTGCAATTAAATGAATTTTGGGCATGGAACCAATGCAGGCCATCATGGTACCCGAAAACAACATAAAAGCCCACTTAAATGCATAACAAATTTAACAACAGAAATGTTCAACTCCTGTGCTATTTTATTTCCACATGTACAGAATAAAAATGCATCTGAATACAGAAATACATCTTAATAAATGAAGACAGAGTTATAAGCACCCCTTTCCAAATCTTACTTTCATAACAGACTATTTTCTATGAGGCATGAAATGGGTTGGCTTTGTTAGGAGAGAAATGCAGGGATTGAAAATAGTGAAGTAATCATATTTCATTGTTCCCATACTTCTGCTAGGATGGTCTTAAACCAAAACCCAAAAGCAGACATGTGGGGGCAGGAAAGGAACTGTTTAAATACATTGTGTGCATTGCTAGCAGTGCACTCAATTATAAAAAAAGTTTGTTTTCTTGCTAATTTAATAGACACTTTCCTCCTTTGCCTTATCCAAACAGTGGTGTAAAGTCTTGAGCATGTAAACTGTTAATATAAAAAGTGATATATCAAAAGAGAGTGTCTCTATTTTTTATAATTGATTATCTGGTATTTTCCTTCCTATCGTATACAGATTTTTGTTTAACAAAAAAACAACAACAACTAGGAAAGCTGATAACAGGCTGACAGGAGATGAGCCAAATAAATTCATAAATAGTGGAGTGCATCTCTGAATGTAGCATCAAGTGCCATTTATATTTTGTGATCTGCACTACTATCTACCCCTTTTAAACACAGCTGTGTATTTTCTTGTCATTTCTGAGATTGCCACTCTCTTAGGATACTGATTGGCGATTAGTGGTTGAGACCTTGTTTTGATGAATTTATAACTCACTCCTTGTTTTGGGATTCCAATTTTAGAACAAGACCAGAAACTTTTGGGATGCTATTCCTGTTTGAACTTATAAAATGTTACATCCTGGATGGGTTCAATGCCCTGGATACTTCCATATAGTCAGGCATGCCACTTGTGGTAGCAGAATCAGTTGTCGCCTTCTTGTGTAATCTTCAGCATCATAAAAACTGCTGCTGTTCAGTTCAATGTTGTTGTGGAAAGAAGTCTGGGGGAGGAAATGCTTGTGATATGTGAAAGAGCTAATGGAAGTAATTGTAAAAATAAGAATGCAAAGTAGAAAGAAAGAAAGCAGAAAGAGGGAATGGAGAGTGAAAGAGTGAAATTTGGAAGTAGCACAGAGAAGGGAAGGAAAATACAGGGAGAGAGAATTTTATATTTGCAAGTGTTTCTTTCACTATTTTTGCTTCTTCTGTTCTTCTGCTGCCAGTGCAATTTGATTACTAAGAGTGATGGAACTTTAACAAATCCAATCAATATTTTTGTCACCATGTACGTCTTTTGCTTGCTATTTACATTTACCTCAGCTTAGACAATAAAAATCTGTTAAGTCAGTTTATTAACTCTGTCTCTCTGTGCTGCATTGTTGGGGAAAATATGTATACTCTCCTTGATTGGTTTTTAATCAGATGTGTTCAAAGTAGACAAAGGGAAAAATATACACAAATTGTAAAAACTGGCCCTTCTTACAGATGTGCCTACTTACTAACTAGACAAGTGGTTTTCAAACTTTTTGTATTGATGACCCATTTCACACAGCAAGCCTCTGAGTGTGACCCTCCCTTATAAATTAAAAATAGGGAAATGTAATTTAATGGGGTCTCAGGGCTGTCATCCCCACAGAGCTGACAGCTCATGACCCCCGTGTAACTACCTTGCAACCCTCTGAGGGGTCAAGACTCCAGTTTGAAAACCACTGAACTAGACAGTTGAGAATCACTTAAGACTTTATGTGGGCAATGCGTCCATTAAATTTACTCATTGAAATATTTTGATGGGTGTTTAAATTTAAAAAAACCAACCACTTATAAAAACTAATAGTGATAAAAAAGTTGACAGCATGACTGTAGACTTTCAATGGGACTTGGACTCCTAAATGCCTGTCTCTCTTGAAAATGTAACCCAGGCTCCTAAGTCACTTAGGCATTTTTGAAAATTGCATCCAGTGTCCCATCAAAATTCCACCTTTCATACCAGAAGGGAGTGCCCCTTTTACAGGAAATCAATGTTATTCAACAGAATTCACCCCTAAAGGCAGGAACTCCTTTGCAGATAGAATGTTAAGGATTCAGAGCGGTATCTCTGAATTCGCGGGTGAGCTGAGATTGAGTGCTATGCAGAGCCACAGTGTCGAAGAGCCAGCTTGTGCCCTCCTTCTTAAGGATAAAAAACACTTTACTCCACAAGTGGTCCCACTGAAATCAACAGCACCACATCTGGAGCATGGTGCTATTCACTGTCAATAAGGACATCACAACTGAAGTGTGGGTGTGCAGCCGTGAAAATACTCCTTATGCATTACCATAGGATGCATTCCTATCTCTCAGCTGCTTTCTCTCTAGCACTGATGCTGACAGGCACAGTAGGAACTTGAAGAAATTAATCTTCACACACCAAAATAAGAGTTTCTGAGACAGAGTTGTGACTTGAAAACTAATTTGACTAAGAAAAACATACTCAGAAGATTTTGACAGTTATCTAATATTTTGTAAATATTTACTCATGAACTACTCCTCTCCCCTGTTTCTCTGACAAAAAGGCCTCCTTCAGCTGTGGGGGTATGAATGAATCTGTCTCTATATGAAGATGTGAGATTTATAGATTGGGTTGGTGATCAAATATCTTTGATATGCACAATTGATAAACATTTTGGCAACCATGTTTTGAAAATCCTATTCCTTTATAAGAATCATATACTTAAAATTATTTTTAATTTTGAACATTCTGTTCTATTTTTTAATTGAAAGAGTTGCTGGTCATTTGTTCCCTGATTGGACAGTCACGCTGTGTCCCTAGAGCTTTCTTTTAACTTGACATGGAAGGTTTTGGGATAATTTAAACAAGGTTCACTATTTTTTGTAATATGTTAATGTTATTTGATTTTATCTTTCAGATGCAGATTGTCAGTTTTCTGTGTTAATATTGATCTATGCAGCAATTTTAGGATTTTTCCATCATATATATTACTGACAGTTATGCTGTTATCCCACAGTAAATGTTTGTTTGATTTTTTTTTTTCTGAATTGAGGCAATAATTTTAGGAGGCTTTTCTTTTTATATAGTAACATTTACCTATCAGATGGGATAATTCCATAGTATTTCTCATGAGACTTCTGAGCAGTGGAGATAATCCTTGGAAAAATGAATGGGATAGTGAAATGAGTTGCCACATGATCATTAACATCTGTAATATCTGGTTTTTGACTGTCTATTTCAGGGGTTCTCAAACTGGGGGTCGTGACCCCTCAGGTGTCACATGGTTATTACGTGGGAGGTCGCGAGCTGTCACTCTCCACCCTCAAACCCTGCTTTGCCTCCAGGATTTATAATAGTGTTAAATGTAAAAAAAAATGTTTTTAATTTATAGGGGGAGGGGTTCACACTCATAGATTTGCTGTGAGAAAGGAGTCACCAGTACAAAAGTTTGAGAACCTACTTAGTGGGTGGACACATCTGTAGTAAGGGCCAATTCTTTACAATTTGTGTTCCTTTTTCCCCTTCATCTAATTTGAATATATCTGATTAAAAATCAATAAAAATGAGGGCTGTGAATTAATCGCAGTTAACTCATGCAATTAACTCAAAAAAATTAACCGTGATTAATCGCAGCTTTAATTGCACTGTTAAACAATAGAATACCAATTGAAATGTATTAAATATTTTTGAATGTTTTTCTACATTTTAAAATATATTGATTTCAATTACAACATGGAATACAAAGTGTACAGTGCTCACTTTATATTATTTGTCATTACAAATTTTTGCACTGTAAAAATGATAAAAGAAATAGTAGTTTTCAATTCACCTCATACAAGTACTGTAGTGCATTCTCTTTATCATAAAAGTGCAACTTACAAATGTAGATTTTTTTGTTACATAACTACACTCAAAAACAAAACAATGTAAAACTATAGAGCCTACAAGTCCACTCATGTCTACTTCTTATCCAGCCAATTGCTAAGACAAACAAGTTTGTTTATATTTATGAAAGATAATGCTGCCCGCTTCTTATTTACAATGTCACCTGAAAGTGAGAACAGATGCTCGCATGGCACTTTTGTAGCTGGCATTGCAAGGTATTTATACCAGATATGCTAAACATTTGTATGCCCCTTCGTGCTTCAGCCACCATTCTAGAGGACATGCTTCCATGCTGATGATGTTCATTTAAAAACAATAGTGTGTTAATTAAATTTGTGACTGGACTCCTTGAGGGAGAACTGTATGTCTCCTGCTCTGTTTTACCCACATTCTGCCATAAATTTAATGTTATAGCAGTCTTGGATGATGACCCAAGAACATGTTGTTTGTTTTAAGAACACTTTCACTGCAGATTTGACAAAATGCAAAGAAGGTACCAATGTGAGATTTCTAAAGCTAGCTACAGCACTTGACCCAAGGTTTAAGAATCTGAAGTGCCTTCCAAAATCTGAGAGGGACAAGGTGTGGAGCATGCTTTCGGAAGTCTAAAAAGACCAACACTCTGATGCG
>NW_020692228.1:0-1139 GCF_002925995.2 Terrapene triunguis
ATTGGTAAGCAGAGCAAATTCACTTGATCTTTTTTGAACTGCTTCCTTCAAAGCCCTTTTCTAGACTTCTGGTGTGTGTGTGTGAGAGAGAGAGACAGAATTAACATGTATTCCAAGATTAAGGGAGCAATTTAGCTGTATTGACCGCACCAACTTCCCCTGCCCACAACAACTCTTTGGCTGCGCCTACGGGAAACCAGCATGATGTGAATTCAATCTCCTTTGGAAATCAGCCTCCCAGTAACTTCTGTACATCAGATGCTTTTATGTGCTTTGTGAGCAGATGTAAGGAATGTATTTAATTTCCCAAGGGCTGTCTTGGGGGAATGGCTGCATCTTTAGCAGTTTTCAGTGAAGGATTTGAAAAGTAATGAGATCCATTGTATGTCTAGGAAATACTATCCGCCATTACTGCGACTTGTTGTCTGAAACCGTGACTGAAGAGGGCATCTCCCGCCTGGATGAAGGTAAGGAAATAGCTCTGTGTGTTGTGCCTCTGTGGGAAGTACAGGGGTGCAGCACAAGGCCTGAACACAGGTTTGAATGTGTCCCTCTCTGGCTAAGGACAGCGTTTAAGGAAGAAGGATGGTCACGCGAGCTTTCATCGAGGTCCCACAATATGTGTACGGGAGCAGGGGATAGCCATCCCTAGCTCCTAGGATAGAGGTAGCCTTAGAGCTGTGTGGGGAGATTGTCTTCATAAAGGTCAGAAAGTCTCTAAAGGAAGGCCGGACAGAATTGAAAAGGGCTGTTGTTATTAAGCATGATGATGATGATGACAATTACCCTCTGTAGGGAAAGATTCATCACCTGCCCTCCTGTAATGGAGTGATTGCAGGCCAGGGAACCACTCAGAGATTGGTTATCAGCTCATAGGAAATCCCATCAGTGCAGATGGAAAACACTTTTCCCTGTGACCTCTTAAGGAATGAAGGCACAGGGCCACAAAGAATTTCAGTCTAAATTCCTTTGCGGATCTGTGCATAAATGTTTGATGATTTAACACCTCTGCTGTTGTCACTTTTTTGTTACATCCCAAGAACAATTGCTCCCACCTGCCTGTGTTTTAGTGTGTGGACGTGTGTGTGACCGGGTGTATGCTGGGGGAGGGGGAAGTTACGCACAGAATGAGGACTCCT
>NW_020692229.1:0-1669 GCF_002925995.2 Terrapene triunguis
TTTCCCCTTCCGCGTAGGTGTGCCCCAGCCGCTCCCCACCCCCTCCTACAATGCCGCACTTCCCTCCATGCCCTGCCCTGCCCTGCTCCCCAGGTGGCAGTGAGGGGGGGTGGATTGGTGTTGCCTCGAGGCTCCCTGGTCCCAGGCCCGCCTTCCCTTGCAGCACAAGAGTGGCTCGGGGGTGGAGTCGTTCGTGCACCGGATCCCCAGTTCTGAGAGCCCTCCCACCCTCATCCGCACCAACAAGTTCACCGCCGGCTTCCAGAGCATCGTCGACGCCTATGGGGTCGCCAGTTACCAGGAGGTGAACCCGGGTAAGGGACTGCCGGGGCCACACACCCCCCGCCCTCGGGTTGGATCAGAGCCAGCGCCCTCTACAGGGGAAAAGCCCCATGGCCCATTCCCCACCCTCTGAGCCATCCAGTCCCCCGCCCTGGGGCCAGATTGGAACCAGTGCCCCCCAAAGGGAAAAGATCCCGTGTCTCATTCTCAGCCCCCCTGAGCCAGCCAGTCCCCGCCCTGGGGCGAGATCAGAGCTCGCGCCCCCAAGAGGGGAAAGATCCTGTGTCTGGGCTGTGGCAGGGTGGTCTGGGCCTGTGTGGGGGTGAGGGGCCCATGTGGGGTGGGAGGGTCTCTCTCTGACATCTCCCTGCCCCCACAGCGCCCTACACCATCATCACCTTCCCCTTCCTGTTTGCTGTCATGTTCGGGGACGTGGGCCATGGGCTGCTGATGTTCCTTTTTGCCCTCTGGATGGTGCTGGCAGAGAGCAGCCCCCGCATGAGGGAAGCGCGCAACGAGGTGAGCGAGGGCGGGGGAACTGCTAGGGTGGGGGGATGGGGGAGGGCTGGGCTGTTATGGAGCTGTGCCTCCATCTGTCTGTCTGTCTGTCCCCAGATCTGGCAGACGTTCTTTGAGGGGCGCTACCTGATTCTGCTCATGGGGGCCTTCTCCGTCTACACCGGCTTCATCTACAATGAATGCTTCAGCAAGGCCACCGCCATCTTCCCCTCTGCCTGGAGTGTGGCCACCATGGTCAACCACTCCAACTGGAGGTGGGCACTGCCCCCCCGCGGGACCCCCGCCTGATACCCTGCTCCCCCCGCGGGACCCCCACCTGGTACCCTGGTCCCACCCGCAGGATCCCGGCTTGCTCCCCTGCCTGGTACCTTGCTCCCCCTGCGGGACCCCCACCTGGTAGCCCGCTCCCCCCTGCGGGATCCCGGCCTGCTCCCCTGCCTGGTACCCAGCTCTCCCTGCAGGACCCCACCTGCTACCACCCCATGGGATCTCCACCTGGTACCCTGCCCCCATCTGCTATCCCCCACGGGGTCCCTCTTCTCACACCCCCTGCCTGCTCCCCCACCTGGTACCCTGTTGTCCCCACCCCAGGACCCCTGCCTGCTCTCCTGCCTGGTACTCTGCTCACTACCCTCCATGGGACCCCTGCCTGCTTCCCCACCTGGCTGCTGCTCACCCCCCAGGACCCTGTCTGCTACCCCACCCCCTACCTGCTACCCCCCACGGGGTCCCTCTTCTCACACACCAGCCTGCTCCCCTGCCCCTATACCTGTTAGCCACCTGTGGGATCCCCCTCCCTTCTGTCCCATTCCTGGCTCCCCACCTTCACGTGCCCCCTCCCTGCCACCTGCCCTGCATGCTCCCCTGT
>NW_020692230.1:0-2956 GCF_002925995.2 Terrapene triunguis
GGCCGGGGACCGGGCCGGCGGTGTGGTGCCGAGCCGGGGGCCGGGGGCCGGGGGGTGCTGAGCCGGGGGCCGGGCCGGGGACCGGCAGTGCTGGGAGGGCCGGGGGTGCTCGGCCGTGGGCCCGGGGGCTGGGGACCGGCAGTGCTGGGCGGGCCGGGGGTGCTCAGCCGGGGGTCCGGGGGCTGGGCCGGGGACCGGCAGTGCTGGGCGGGCCAGGGGTGCTCGGCCGGGGCCTGGCCCGGGGCCGGCACCCCAGAGCCCGAGCCGACCCAGGCTGGAGACACCGGGGGGGCCAGACTGAGCCGCGCCTTCTCCCCCCACACCCCTCTTACCTGCTTCAGGCTTCCCGCGAATCAAATGTTCGTGGGAAGCAGGGGAGGGGGCGGAGTTGGGGCGGGGACTTTGGGGAAGGGGCGGAGTTGGGGCGGGGGTGGGGCCCGTGGAGTGTCCTCCTTTTGGAGGCTCAAAATATGGTAACCCTACCATCTGGGTAACAAAGAAGCCAAGAACTAGAAGAGCCTGGCCATGGATTTCAGCCCTAGAGATGAGCCATCCAGCTCAAGGTTGAGGCTCATAACAGGGCAGCATGGGGGAAGCTTATACTGGTGCTGCCCTTGCTGTACCTATTTGGTGAGCAAACAGATGTGAGTCTCCAACAGGTCTGTTAATCTGGCCCCTCTCCCCAGCACTCAATCCCCCAGAAACCTTGTAAAGCCAAGGAAAATGCAAACCCCTGGAAGAGGAGCAGCAGCTGCTGTCCTGGCTTCACAGCTGGGCCTGCCAAGGAACCCAGCCACGAGGGAGAAGAGTGGGTGTGATGGCTTAGCTGCGCTCAATGACCTTACTGTGTAGACTCAACCCCAGATTATAAATGGGAGAGGATGTGTGGAGGTGGCTTTGCATGGAGTTTGACAAGTGCAAAGCCCAGCCTCTCCTCAGCCCAGGGAAAGTGAGTATTTTGTACCACTCCTAATGGTTTGAACTCTGTGAGACGGGCGCTGCGTTTTGTGGCCTGACAGCCAAACCAGATGATTATTGCCCTATTGTGTAGGGCTCCTGCGTCTTGCAGGCTGCCTGGAAAATAGCCACTTATCACTCTGACGTTGCCATACTGATCACTTCATTGTCATGGCTTCTGGCCCCTTCTCGCACGGGTGTCCCCGTCAGGCTGCTGCAAACTGGCCTTCAGTCTGTGCTAAGGGACGGGAGCATCCTCAAAGCCCTGTGTACAAGCTGCCAGAAGAGAGACATGCAGCTAACACACGCAGCAACGGGACAGCAAAAGCCAATCATTAAGCAGCTTTGTTCTGTATCGAAAGCCCCATTAAAAAGATACATTGGCCAGATCAAAAAACTCCAGGGACAGGAACAAAAGTTCAAGAGCCCCGGGCATTCCATTCCCCTACTCTGAGTGCTTTTGTGGCTTTCTGCTGTAATGAGAATCATCATCATCTAAATGGGATTGACCACAGTCCAGACTCTCCTAGCTTCCTCTCCTTCCCTCCCCACACCCGTTAGACCTACTTTCTCCCCACACCCGCCAGTCCTGCTGGGTGGTAATTTCCCCACTCGCCGCCCCCCTGGCTGCCCCAGCGTTCCATACTCCCAGAAAACTTTGGCAAGCACTTCCCGGCTAATGTCATTCAAACATTTCACGCCACTCTGCCCAGTTTAAAATAACAATGTGGTGTTTAGGCACTGGAGGAAATGGAGGCCTCGGCCTTGTGGTCTGACGCACAAGCTGATTTCCCTGCATTGAGCCAGGATGTTGGGGCGCGACCAAAGGAGAGTTCAGCATGTCTCTTACGCTTCCTTCTTTACAGGAGCGGGAACATGGTGGGGAAAAGGAGGGTGTAGGTGCTGCTGCTGAACTTCTACTGCACTTCAGCACTGAGGTGAGTCCTTCAAAGCAACGCCAGCCCCCCCCCCCCCAAACACACCTCCCTTGACAGCGTTCACCATGGCAGCAAGGGGTTAGTGCCCTAGGGTGACCAGACAGCAAGTGTGAAAAATCGGGACGGGTTGGGGGGTAATAGGATCCTATATAAGAAAAAGACCCCAAAATCGGGACTGTCCCTATAAAATCGGGACATCTGGTCACCCTATAGTGACCAGCACGGCCAGGGAGGGGTGATGGTTCCATTCCTGGCCTGTGCTCTCTCTCACTGTAGGCCTGAGAAGAGCTGGGGAGATCCAAATGAGGTAGCTTGCCTAGCTCCGAAAGCTGGGAAGCACCTCACATTGTGCAGCGGTGGCTCCTTGTGGCCCATTCAAGCCGCGAGATTTAACTGCTTTGAAGATAGCCCTGCCCGGTCTCATTCACCCGAAAGGTGAGTAGCTATAACATGAGGCTTTAAAGGTGGCAAAGGACAGTTTTGTGGTGAGGCTGCTAGCTTGGTACTCGAGATCTGGGTGCAATTCCCAGCACTGCCGGTGTGATCTTTGGCAAGTCACTTAATATCTGTGCCACGGCTCACTGTCTGTCAAATGGAGATAATATGTCCTTTGGTCTATTTAGACCAGAGGCGGGCAAACTTTTTGGCCTGAGGGTCACATCAGGTTTCCAAAATTGTATGAAGGGCCGGTAAGGGGAGGCTGTGCCTCCCCAAAGAGCCAGGCGTGGCCCGGCCAACGCCCCCTATCTGACCCACCCCCGCTTCTTGCCTCCTGATAGCACCCCCAGGACTCCTGCCCCATCCAACCCTCCCTGTCCCCTGACGGTCCCTCCGGGACTCTTGCCCCATCCACACACACCTCCGCTCCCTGTCCTCTGCCTCATCCAACCACCCCTTCTCCCTGACCGCCCCCAGAACCCCTGCCCCTGACTGCCCCCCGCCGCCCCATCCAACCCCCCTCTCCTTCCTGACTACCCCCCCAGGACTCCTGCCCCCATGTTCCCCACCCTCTGACTGCCCTGACCCCTATCCACACCCCCGCCCCCTGACCACCACCCCGA
>NW_020692231.1:0-20258 GCF_002925995.2 Terrapene triunguis
CATACTGTCCTCCTATCAGAATGAATGGGTAACCTTTGGGCACCAGTTCCGTAGAAAACTAACTTGTTTCTGCTTTGAAGCATTACAAAAGTCCAAGCTGAAATAGCAGACCTGATTCTCTGGTGCCCTCTGGCCACTTTGTGGTGCTCTGGCAGTGCAAAGGATCTGTGTTCATGGCTTAAATGGCCAGCGGGAAATCCCCAGCACCTGTTTTTGCACCACTGGCCAGCATGGAAATTGCTTTCAGAGGCAACACAAGGCACCACTGTATTACTGGGGGTACCACCATCCATGTCATTTATACCCCTGTATGAGTTAGATTTTGAGATAAATGTCCTTATTTTTACTGCATGTGCCTTTCTGGTGGTCCCAAAACATTTAATATTCCTTCTTAGAAATGAAGGAGAGGGGGATAAACAGGAGAAAATTACTTTTGGCAATTCACTGGTATACTATCATTTTGGAAATGCTGTGGGATCGAAGCATTAATGGAGTCTACTGTTGTGTTAAATTGAGGACCTCAATAAATTTCAGCTGTTGTGCATGCAAACATTTGTATATGCACAGGCAAAAATTTTCCACCCACATCGTACATCAGCACATACTTGGACACTACTCCTGTGGCAGAGCAAGCCTACATAAGTTTGAAGAAACATGATTTGTAAGCTAACTTGCATATTTAATAAAACTAGTATTTTAACTCTCTTTCTTACACCCTGATATGGTACTTTCTTGGCTCAAGAGTCTCTGATACATGAGGCTGCTGTACTATGTTATGCTATTATTTCTGCCTCTTGAAATCCAGCATAAAGCAAATGATTCACAAGAAAAGCCTTAGTGCAGAGGGAGCAATAGATATTATTAAACAAACAACACTAATATCTTAAAAGGATCCTCCTCTGTGACAGATTTCAACCAGAAAGAAATCAAACTGAGTCTTTCCATTGACCTCAATGGATCAAGACCTAGAAATCAAAATGTAAAACTTGATGTTGTTGGCACATAGCTGTAAAACCATTGCAGTTTTCATATTCAATGTGTATTTTGTACAGAACAAAACAAATGAGGATCAAACACTCTGTTCTGAGCTTTTTTAAGCAGAAACTTACGACAGCCTGAATGACATCTTCAACGAACCAATCAGACATAAAATGGCTATCACAACAATAACCCCTTTAAGAAGGAAACAAATTAATTTCTGAGCAATCTTGATAGTGCTGTGTCCTTTATTAAACACAGCCTGGCATTTGGGGAGGAGGGGTATCTTGTATGTGAGAGCTTTCAAATATCTCAAGTATCACACACTTGCACTGAACATCAGATTTATTAGATTCCTGTCCTATGGTCACAGACACAACTGGAATTTCAACAGAGGAAGGCACTACATTTGGACCTAGTGGATGGAAGGGCAGGCCTTTCAAATCAGCAGCAGTAGAGACAAATCTGTCTCCCTCTTCTCTAATGTTCAAAGTCTTCATGGGAAGCTTCCGAAAGCAGCATCTTCAGAAATGTGAGAAACTTCATGTGCTTGTAAATGTTTGAAACAAATCTTTTCTATGATTATCTGTTACAGTACAACTACTAAAAGCCAGGAGGAGCAGCCAAGTCTCCTGACTCCCAATCCAGTGCCTGATCCGCTAGACCAGACTGCCTCCCACGAAATGCATCATAAAGCAGTGCAAAGAAGGTGGTCAGTTTCCCCCATTCTTCAAGCTTCACTTTGTTTTGTCCCAGCATAAACTGCAAATATATTTAGTGCTTTCTATTTTATTTACATACTTAAAATGAAAGAAAAGCAAACCACTTTTTGTACCAAAGACTAGGGAGCCTACAGTTATTTTGTACCAGTATTTTTAAACACTGCAAGGTGGAATGAAGCATATTAGAGAGAATGGGCTACATTCTAATCTCAGTTACAGAAGTTTAAACCCACTGAAGACTTCAACCTTCAGTGGAATTACTCATTATTCACACTGGTTTAAATTAGATCAGAATCTATCCTACTGTGGTCCAAACCATAAGAAACTCTTCTTAGTGTTGTGGCCAAATAGCTAATGAACACAAAGCATGAAAAGGAAGGAGCAGAGGCTAAGTAGGGAAAAGTAAATGAAAAAAACATTTTTCTTTCCCCCTCAAACACAGTAGTGTACTAAAACAAACAGCAGAGAAGGTGCAATTTAATATTCAAGGCCACTAGTGCACCAGCTGCAGAGAAACAAAGAAAGAAATATTTCAACATGCAAAGGTTTATTTTTACAGCATCTTTTCCCAGAATTATTGCTGCATCAACTGTAACCATGACACTGCATTTTGTCAATTATGTACACTGTCTCCTTTCTTGAAATTTCAAAACAGCTTTAGAAGCTGTTCAGAAAATGGGTTACTCACCAGGAACATTTCAGGAGGTGAATACAAAAGAATTCTTGTTAAGTATTTTAGACCCAAACCTGCAGCTCTTATGCATGTGCAGACTCCCAGTAGACTGTAAAGGGAATTGACCAATATGCAACTAAGGGCTACCTTTGATCTCCTTTGCTGTGTTGAGAATCACGGGTTATATGATGGGATGTTCTTACAGGGTAAGAATATACTGCAAATGATGCCATTATGGAGTCTATTCCTGGGAGATGTAAGTGAAGCTCAACTCACACTGAAGTCAACAGGGCTACTCCTGGCCCCAGTGATGTAAGTAGAAACAGGTCAATGGGCATTAAGGGCCACTCAGAACCTTGCATCATAGGATCTTAGTGCTTACTTGCTCGTAAACCCTGCTGCAGAAAGTGATTCCCTTTCCTTCATCTTTGGTATCAGGACTTTGGCTGTGATACTACACAATGTTCATCCTTAAAAAAGGAATTTTTTGCCCTTGATACCCGATTCCCCCAGGTATTCCTCATACCAAAGGAGGCATACTGTGCTAATATCTAATAACTAGGGGCAAGGTTGGAAAGTTCAAGGGTAACCACTGTAGCTACAGTCCTGTCAGCAGAGGTAAGTTGCTGATGACTTTTGGCCATTTAAAATGAGCCTTAGTCTAAGGCTTATCATTCACACCGTCTTTCCCAGTTTTATCAAACTGCAAGCATGGAAAATTAAACTTTTACTTAAAATGCTGTTTCTGCATCGCACACAACTGAGCTAGAATTCCTGGGAGCTATCAGTCATAGAGAATGGAGATGTGGGGAGATGGCTGCCAAGTTGGAGAAAGAGCATTGAATGTGATTGTGTTCTGCATCCTATGGCTGATGCTACCCAGCAGCCATGGCTTTCAACCTAGTAACTTTAGGCAAAAGAACAAAGGGAATTCGCTCTCTCTGCTGAGATGCCTTCCCTGTTGGTGCTCAGGAATGGCTTCCACGTGAGCAGAATGGGACACAACATTAAGGCTTGGTCTACACTTACCCCCCAAGTCGAAGTAAGGTATGCAAATTCAGCTACGTGAATAACGTAGCTGAATTCGACATACCTTACTTCGAACTTACCGCAGTTCAGATGCGGTCCACACGCGGCAGTCAGGCTCCCCGTCGACTCTGCGGTACTCCTCTCGTATAGCTGGAGTACCGCAGTCGACAGGGATCACTTCCTGGTTCGATTTATCGCGTCCAGACCAGACGCGATAAATCGAACTCGGAACTTCGATCCCCAGCCGCCGAAGTAGCGGCTGGGTGTAGACAAGCCCTTAGAGGATTAAGAGCCTCCTTCCATTGAGAGCATTTGAAGGATACAGGATTTAATCCAAAAGGGTAAAGTCACCTTAGAGGCTCTGGTACCCTTCTTAGGCTCTTCATATATAGAGACATCAGATCAAAATATCTCCCCTCTCTCGCCCGTATTAACCTGAAAGACAGTTGCCAAATTCAGCCTGGTAAGTGGATTTTCTGGGTCAGATTCAGTGGTGACAAATGGTCCTGTAAGTTACACAGCACATGTAAGCAATAAAGTAGGATAGCTTGCCCTGAGCTAGCATTTAGAGGGTGTGCAAAACAGGTGCTTACTTATACAATGAAGGCTCAGGGCATTTAGCAGGAAAACCAACTGGAGACAGTAAGATAAATTTGTTTACTATTTTACATCAATGAAAAATGTTTTGTATTACATTTCTCCCATTTGAGGGAAGACAGATGGTCATGTGGTTAAGGCATAGAATGGAGTCAGGAAATAAGAGTTCTATTTCTACGAGTCCTGCAGGCTTCCTGTGCGACCTTGGGCAAATCTTATAACTACTGTGTGCCTCAGTTTCCCATCTGTAAATAATACTTCCCCTACAGGACATGAGTGTTGTGAGGTTTATTAATTCCTCGCAAAGTGCTTAGATACTATAGAAGTGAGCACCACAGTTCTGTATTTGTATTTTTCAGTGATAGGTTAAAAAGTAAACCTACTTCATAGTGTAGTTACATTTGTAAATTTTAATTGGAGAGCTAGTAACTGAAAATAATCGGTGTAATTAGTTGCTGAGGGATCAAGGAAGACAGACATTTATTCAGATCTACATGAAACTGTTCTGAAGGCTAAGTGGATTTACCTTGCAAAAGGGCCAGGACATGAAGCATTTTTCCTAATTACCTTTTAAAAAAATGCTTATGTACTTAGCAATGCTGTTTTCCCAGAGCTGAGCGTCTCTTCTTACTCTAGTTGTCAGTCATGTTAGTCAGTACACTCCCAGCAAAAAAAAGAGAGAGAGAGAGAGAGAGAGATGAATAGCACTAGTTGGAAGGATGAAGGCTGAGGGCTTAAGCAGCTGTACTGCAGCTCCTAAACTAGGGAAGGGAGGTTATGCAAAAGGACCAGTTTGAGCCATGACTTCCAGAAAGGCCTTTAGTAGCGTAGCAAGGACATGCATGGAAAACTACAGTAACGCACTGCATACTGCAGACAGCCTAGATCTGGACTACTTCCCATGCACTGGCTCTTTAGAGCTGCTTCTTGAGGCACACCAGGGCATTCATTTAGTTTTGGCCCTATGAATAGGGAAAGAATCTCCCTTTCAAATGGTATGGGGATTATACATTTAGGATGGTGCATGAAGTGTGCACGCAAGGCCAATTTTCAGCTAGTTAATGGAGACAGTAATTGGATGTGGTTGCGAAAAGCAATACTCTGATAAAACTAGAGCAATTTGCTTATGTTTTTCTTTCTCCATCTATTCCAAGTCTCTCACCCTTAGTTTGTCCCTTCCCTTGTTCTTCTGTTCTCTCTCCCCCCACTCTCTGGCTTTTGTTAGTCAACCTCTCCCCTACTGTCCCCCCTCTTTGTAGGTCCTAGTTTTTATATCTGTGCCCACAACTTGTCCCCTGCTTCACAGTTCAATGCTACAGCAGCTTTTTATTACAGCATTCAGGGGAGGAGAAAATTGAAAGCCATTTTTCCCCCAGCAGTTGGCCTAACAGTGAAAAACTGAGCAAGGGAAGAGCTGAAGCCTGTAGAAGGCAGCAAAGAACTCCTCCCATCCTTCTACCTACAGGCTACATGGACTAGAACAGTGGTTCTCAACCAGGGGCCGCAAGCAGGTTTCAGATGGTCCGCCAAGCAGGGCCTGTGTTAGACTCACTGGGGCTCAGGGCAGAAAGCTGAAACCCCACCGCATGGGGCTGAAGCCCTAAGCCCTGCCACCCGGAGCAACTTATCTTTGCTGTGCCCACTGTGGCATGGGGCCCTGGGTACTTGCCCTGCTTGCTACCCCTTAATGCCGGCCTTGGCTTTTATATGCAGAAAACCAGTTGTTGTGGCACAGCTGGGCCGTGGAGTTTTTATAGCATGTTGGGGGGGAAAAGCGGGGCTCAGAAAGAAAAAGGTTGAGAACCCATGGTGTAGACTCATGGGAAGAAATGGGGCTGAGGCCATGCCTCTTTCCCCAAGTAGGTGAGCAGGGGAAGAGCTGAGCTTACGGGTTCCCAGTACCGCCAGAAGTACAGCTCAGCTGCTTGGGCGGAAGGCTGCAGTGCTCCAGCAGACACCAACAGAAGTGCTATGTGAGGGCTTTACAGTGCACTCCTGTGGGACTACACTCCCTCCTCAGTCTCCCTGGCAGGATCATTCTACATGCACAGATACAGAATTGCAGGGCCTTTAGAATAGTGCTTAGTGCCACTAGTAATTGTGATACAACATTAACAAATACCACTGAGACCATCCAACTTTACAGTCAGAGTCCAGAAGGCAATGGAGAAATGAATCCAGTGGTGCCAGGTTTAAGTGGCAATTCACATCCAAGGCACTTTCCCACCTGTCTTGTCTGTCTGATTTTGGAAAAATAAAAAGGAACATTCTCCAGATCTTGAACAAAAGCCTGATACTACAACCAGTAAGGCGGAGCACAAAACAGGGTGGAGAGATGGGCACAGGAGGGATCTAGAGAATTTGGCACAACGTAACTAGTGCTTGTAGCTCTCTTGCAATGTGCCTAACTGCTCCAGCTCTCAAAAAAGCTCCAGCCAATTGTATCAGAAACTGCAGCAAACAAGCTTTTCGGAAGCTCGGCATTAAAAGGACCTTTTTATTTTATTTTATTTTATTTATAAAGGGGGAGGTCTTGCCCCTTTAATGTGATATGAACCAATGCAATAGCTTCTTTAACATTTTTATTAATCTGTTACCATAGTGATTCTCCATATCAGCAGCACCGATCTGGACTGCATGGCAGAGATGTTTTCAGAGTGGATGCACATTTTTCCTTCCAAAATATTTTACTTTTAATGAGCTTTTGATGTACAAAATAGCAAAAACTACATTTCTGCTCCTTCAGTCCCAGAAACAGTAAGTCCAACCCTAGCTCATGCTCTGATCTGTAATTTGTAGCTTATGGCAGCACCTTTATAGAAATCAGTACACAAAAAGTGATGTATAGTACCAGAATGCTTTCTCCATGGACTTCATTGCGTCTCTGTGCAGTAAGAATATGCAATTAACTGCACGTTATGCTTCACAGAAAGAACTGAACATTGGTCTGATCATATATGAGACACATTCTTTTGTGAGCAGCTTGAGAAGTAACTGAATTTTATCCAGACAGAGTCTAATCAGCAGCTACAGCTCATTGTTCTGAAAACCATAAGTACAATCTATAAAGGTGTTTCCTGTTTTTCACTAGTAGAGTAAGAAGTTTTGTATCAAGATCAGAATAAAAGAAAAGAAAAAAAAAAAAACCCGTTCTGTGGTCAAGTATGTATAAGAGGAATCCCTGCCATAACAAAATGCTTCAAAAAAGCAACTGCTCCTAAAACAAATGAAATAAACTTATGACAGGAGACAATTATGAAAATAAAGAAGTGGAGAGTTTTAAGGGATGATGGAAGTAACAGCCACAATGTTTAATAAATGAGAGGTGCCTTGTCAGCTTTGATCTCCCTTCATTATTTGTTTGCTCCCTCAAAGAACACTGAAGATTTAAACATTCAGCGGGTTACGATCCTGTAATATAACATGATCATGATTTCCCAGGGTGCTTTTCACAAGAACAGGAATATGTTGATTTATGAGAGAGGAGCACCTCCCAGGTTAGGAAGGAAAAAGACTATTGCCAGGGTGAATAACCCCATGTTTCCGTCATGGTAGGTTCCCCTAGCACTGGATAAAGAAAGTAAAGACAACTCTTGAAACATGCATGTGTGGTCTAGGATTGTTTTAAGGGCGGTCCTGATTAGAAACTGCCTCTCTGTAGCAGCATTAGATCCTCTCTCCCTGTACAATTGCTACAAGGTAGGACAAACTTTCAGAAACACTACAGATTTTTAATATAGACATCTGCACTGTCAGGGTTTGGATTGGAGGGTGGGACCCGCAGTTTCTCTCCTAATGGCACAGAAAGCAAGACCATCCCATGCTAACGAGTAGTAAGAATCCACTGCCAGCTCTTAACTGTAGAAGCAAGCTGTTTACCATAATAAAGCAGATAGGGTAAGGAGCCAACCCCTGTGCTACCCTACCCATAAAGTGCAGCCATGTGATGCCTGCCAACGTCTACTGCATATGTAGATTTTAACACCAAAAGTATACTTCCTTCCTAAAAGATAATCTGACCTCTCCTTTCAGCAACAGGCAGGTGTGAGAAAGTACTCATGGGGAGAATCATCACATTGCGAAGGTCACAGGTTGTGTTCCCTGTAGGCAGGCGTACACTACAATTAACATTCACATTTCAAGAATGGTGCTGTTGAACCAGCAGTTAAGCATGAGAGCACACAGGGCTCAGACATTTCTACCACTGTGGGTATGTGTACAATGGAGCTGGAGGTATAATTTCCAAGTCAGGTAGACATGCCCATGTTTTGATTGAGCCAGTGTACTAAAAATGGCAGTGTAGCCATGGCTGTGGGGGCAGAGAGATGGGTTAGCCACCTTGAGTACACACCTAGGGTTTCAGATGAGATTGCATTTGGCTTGGCAAGCCTGTCCCACTGCCTGTGCAGCCACAGCTACACTATTTTTTTAGCTCAATCAAAGCAATCATGGGTATGTCTACCCGCCTTGGAAATTACACCTCCAGATCCAGTATAGACTTACCCTGTGTCATGAAAGTCTGCTCAAAGCTAAAGCCTATGCCATATTTACCACTGGTACAGCTGTGCTGTTGCTGGCAACTACTGAAATATGGCTGCTAGTATTTCTGGTCTAACTTTGGAGGTATCGGTTATTTCTGTTAAAACAGGCAGCTCTCCCTTCTTTAGGCTAGAAAGGACTTCTTCTTTCTGAGATGGAAGTGCTCTGGACATGCATCTAATTGCTTGTTTATGCCCTGATCCTCCAATTGGTTCCGCATAAGCAGACCCCTATGTTCCCATACAGCCTCAATGGCTCTTCACAGGGGGCTACACATGTGCAGGACTGAGGCCTTCAATGGCAAGTTCCTTGGGGACAGAGTAGGGGTAGGGCTGAGCACACTGCCAATGCTCATCATTAACAAGAATAACAAAGGGGAAAGTTTCAGATAGCTAATATATGTATGATTAGTGACAATACATGTTAGTCTAGCATTTTTCCTGTAAGAAAGGCAGAGAGTTTTCTGGACATCTATGAAAGGAAGCTGCCCCAAACCAGACCTATAGTAGTTACATGGCTTGAAAGCTGTTTATACTGGACACTAACTTATCCCACGATTGAGTCAGGGAGTTCCTGTGAGTTTTCCAGCCAACCAACACCCATTTTCCCTATAATCATAAAATAAAAATATTCCAGCTTCCGCCTTGCAGAGTAGAATTATTTTCTTTTCTTCCCTTGAAACTATGTAGCTGCCAGCAGCTGATTCTCTGATTGGGGAAACTGGGACTGGGACAGGGACAGGAGCAAGGAGGGGAACATAAGGAAGATTTTACAAGACAGGCAGAGCAGATTATGAAAGAAATTTAAGAATATTAAAGAAAATAGGTCTCTACTTTTCTGAGCCTCCAAGGCCCAAAATAACCAATCTATGGAACATGCAATAGGCTAATATCTAAAAAAAAATATATATATTCAGGTATGTGGCTCTCATCCTTGCATTCCCCCGATAAAACAAAAATCAAAGATCCTTTAGCTGTTGGCAAACATGCAGATAGATTAAAGAGGTGAGGATCAACTCAGGAGGGAAGGAATGTGTCTGATGTCAAATTTTTGACATAATTTTTAATCTGGGTTTGGGATAATACACAGAATCATGTATGTACCCATTTTATTTCCATTGATAGTATATTTCTCAAGGGGATAACAACTTTACCTTAGCTGATGATCACCAGTAGGAACAGTAAGCTGACAGGGCAAAACAATTATCATACACACACAATGCTTTACATATGAAATACATAGAAAATACTGCCTAGTTTTGTTTGTGGGGGAGAGAAACCAGAATTGTCACCCATTTACTCACATGTACATCAATACAAATAGGCATTTTGCCTCCCAAATGTTAAGTTACATAATGATAAATGCATGTAACACTCTGAAAAGGAAATGTTAGCACATCTGAAAACTGGCCAGAATTTCCACAGCTGTCTTCCTTAAAAGTTTAGATAGCTTCATACAGCCCTTCCATAAAGTCAGAGCGGTAGAGATTGCTGATTCTAATATTAACAATTGTAGAACAGTAGGTATAAAAGAGTTACCTGTAAACCGCAGCAGCCCACTGCATTCATAATGGAAGCATTATGAATAACCCTGTATGGAATCCCAAGCTTTACTGCACGCAGAACAAGATCACTGTGTGTTGTGGCCCTGTGGTAAGGAAGGAATGGGTTAGATTGACAAAATACACTGACTGAGCATAACCATCAACATAGCTTGTTTGGAAAGTAAAATTAAAATGCTTCATGAGTAAAGCTATGCAGCATGCCAAGAGGGCAGTGGTAGTAAGGACTTTACTCTGACTTTACCATAACAATAAGTAGCAAAAAAAGGGCTAAAAAGCACAGGGACCCACATGAATTTCACAGCTCCCAATTGCTTTCTCAAAGTTAAAACTGCAACAGTAGCATGTTTATTACTTTTTAAAGTAACTTTTGGTAGCAACTTAAAGAGGACAGTTCTATTTGTCCTTTGTCTTTTGCAGGTATCTGCTGGATGTCTGTTGAATAGCAAATGTCAGCTAAGCTTAGCACAGAGAACTTGGGCGTAACTCCAGTATTCCTACAATTAATGTGCAACCAGGCCATCTCACATTTGCACTGAGAGCCTGTGAAAACACGTTCGAAAAAAAGCACTAGACAGTACACAGAACATGTTTTAAAGATTTACACATATTGTATACACATGTATACAGTAGCTATATATTAACCTTGGGAAAGCCAAGCTTGGCTTTTAAAACTATTCTCTTTTATATATTTATGTACTGAAATCCACAAGACTCAGGGAAAATGCATTAGGATATATAAACAACATGCAAATTCATTCCAGAAGTAAGTAGGAGCGATCCCCTTTGAAACTTACCACAAGCTGAATTTGGCTTGACATACCCATCAGTCAACATGCACCCTGCATCTTCACACTTGGACAAAACTCTCAGTCAGGTTAATGGAGCTTTGCCCAGAGGAAGAACTGCAGGCTTGAGTTCCAAGTATGATCAGCATCAGAAGCACAAATAGATCCAAGTTAGTCTTATTTTTGAATTGCAACAATTTAAAATAAATTAATTTTTATTTCAAATGGTACATGTGCATGTTAAGATGTTTAAGAAGTACTGTACTCTCCACATTACATGTGAAATGTGGCAATGCATTTAAATAAGAAAGCTGTCAAATCTGAACAATTGCTTCAGCTGTCTCCTTTTCAACAAAGATACCTCAGTCAATGCTGCCCATTCCATAGAGGGAAACAGGGAAAGTAGTAGTATCTGGCTGAGCTGAGTAATTACATAGGAGAGTTGTTTTAGCCCTGACATCCTCTGTCGTTCAAGCTGAATTCTCATGGAGTTCCCTCAATCCCTGGCCTGACCATTTCCCAACCTTAGTGCACTTTTGTTATGCAACTACTTGGCCAGCTCAAGTGCATAGATCCTGACATAGAAATGTGGCAGCAGCTGATGGGGGTGGGAGGAAGTGTCAGTTTTTTTTAAAATATGATAAAGGCTCATTCATCTACAGCAGATTAACTAGTGGAGTCAGAATTATGGGAAATCAGGAAGTATTGCTAGAAATAGACTGCAACACCTAGGAGAACAGCAGTAAGGTAATCTAGACTTAGAATAGCTCCCTCATTAACTGCAAAACTCTCTCCTATGCCCCCCCACCTTTCCATGAGCAAAGGAGACCCAAGCACATCTGCTGAGGGAGAGCAGGAGGCTGGTTCTTCAGCCTTGTCCCGTCTCTCCAGATCCATGGCATAAGGGCTCTGGAGACTTTGTGGGTTTGCTAATAGAGAATCAGGGGAACAGCTGTCTTTATTTACTGAAATCTGCTCCCACTAGGCCCC
The DNA here is from genome assembly GCF_002925995.2 of Terrapene triunguis. Classification (NCBI taxonomy): domain Eukaryota; kingdom Metazoa; phylum Chordata; order Testudines; family Emydidae; genus Terrapene; species Terrapene triunguis. The sequence goes on from NW_020692231.1 coordinate 11,878, forward strand.
TCTACAAGGGCTGCAGCACAGCTGCAGGCAGTGTGCTCACATATGGGGACTCAGCCAATTGCAGCAGGGGGCCTGAGGGAGTCAGCCCTCTGTGCCCTTGTCTACACTACCACTTTCCACACTACTGGTCTAGCACCAGTAGCATCTTCACAGGCAATTATGGAAGCAGTTGCATAAACTGGATGCAGGTGGGCATTTATTTCAGTCACCACATTGTCTGACATGGTGCTAAAAGTTGCCTGGTTTACATTAACACATTCTACCAATATTGCAGACACAACTGCGAATGGACCAGTGGTGGGGGAAAAGAACTGAAAAATTCCAGTGTAGCTGCCCCTTGTGTGGTGCCTTTGTATCAGCAGGATGGGACATCCCTTACCTGTGGGGCTGAAAGGCCATCCACCTCCTTTCTGCACTAGCTAAACCTCTCCTTGAGAACAGATTACTTGAAAACTCTGAGGTCAACTTTTGGAGTGTCCTGGCTCCTCTGTCATCCTCACACTGGGTTTTCCACAGGATAGGACAATCCTGCCCTTTGTTACTAGGAGCAACCAGTCAGTCACCTCATAGACCCCAGGGAGCAGGCGTGCTTGGAGTAATTAGGAAAAAAAAAGACATCTGAAATGGGGTGCATTAAACTTCAGAACACCGTTCTTCAGTAAGTTGCCTTCAAGAGTCCAAACAGTGATTGACTGAAATACACACCATGGACTCTTTTAGCTTGCTTATATAAATGGTTAATGTCTGTCATAGGCTTTACAAATTTTATATCTACTGCTAAAAATTAATCCATACTTCCCTCAGATTCAGAATCAAAAATTGACATATTAATAGACTGAAAGAGTTAGCGTGAGAGCCTTAGTTTCACTTCTTGTTTGCAATGTTTCCCCCACCTCCAACTGATTTGGCCACAGTTTAGATGACCACCCCAGAGGGAAAGTTTCTATAAGGAACACGAACAAATTTTTGAACTTGGGTGCCTAAGTTAAACCATTAAATCCATTATGAGGCACTTAAGTAGCCCATTTTTCAGAGATGCTGATAACTGGCAGCTCCTATTGATAGTAGCAGTTCTGGGTGCTCAATCTCTCTGAACAGCAAGCCACTTTTGGGTGGGGAAGGGGAGCGCTTAGCTTTAGATATCCAACTTTGAAAATTGTGGCCATATAATACACTGTACAACGTTCTAGAATGGTCTAGAACATCAACATCACCAATTAACTTCAAAGCTGCCTGGAGTTAGATTTTAGGGTTCTGGTTCTCCAAGATGATTCTTGCAGGGGGACCCTTACATCCTCCCTTATGGAGACCCATTGAAGTCAGTGGGGCACCACACAGGCATTAGAATCTGCCCACACGGATCTGACATCAGAATAATTGGGGCCTAAAAGCCTACACATTTAGACAACATAAATAAAAGGTTTAGAAAATTCTTTATATCTTTTCAAGACAGAGTACTATGTTATAATAAAAGCATATGTTTCTAGTCATTAAAAACATTGGTATACACATTTGCAGAAGCAGGCTCGGTGACCCCCACGCAAACTCCAACTACTTTTTGATGGACACAGTAGTTATATGGCCTGTATGCCTAAACTTATTTCTGGATCAAAGCAAGAGGGTATAGGTACTGCACCTTAACTTAAACCTGGATTCTAATGCCAATGCACACTGCAAGTATAATTACTTTAATATTTCTAAATAGCCAGCATCACCTGCAGCTACACAGTTTAATAAAAAGATTGTCTCAATGTTTCCCCAGCATCTGTATGTACATAAGTTATTCCTCTCCTTTATAACCTCCTGCCCCTCCCCCAAATGCACCCATTCACCAAACTGTGCTCAGTGATTTCATTTTCCTTGTGCCCCTTGAAGCTGTGATACAAGTATTAGATCACCAGCTGGAGACAAAGAGCTCTTCTGTATGGCTTGACATTACAGATTGATGATGCTTGATTGCATAGGCAGAAGGACATCCTTCTGGAGACAGAAAAAGGCTATAGCTTCCAGCAGGAATAAGAAACTGAAATAGGAAGCTTAATAAACCAAACTGACAAGACATTTATAATGGCCCAGCCATCCTTAAAGACTAGAATAGATAATACCATAAGCGTGTGCAACCAACAACCAGCATTCAATTAAAAAGCAACTGAAAATACAAAGCATGGTTTATAAATACAAAGCATGATTAATACATAATCAAGAAATGCACCATACTTTGTAACAAGCCTAGCACTTCTGCTAAGCTGATAAAATCTAAAACAATTTTTTTTTATGAAGGGCAGCTTGGATAACGGCAATTAATTTTACAGTTGTCGCTTGACTTTCGAAGGGAAGATTTATATATCTATGTGAGTGCCAGTGGGTCTGAGTTCCTATCTGATAAGGATGTTTTGCAAGCTGTTTGGGTGTGAGAACTGCAAAACAAGACTGAGAATAAAGTGTGAGCCATTTATTTACATTTGTATCAAATTCAAATGTAGCCAGTTCTGCAAGAACATGAATGGGGGACACTCCTATTATTATGAAAATGGAATGTTTCTTTTTTCCAGCAAGAAAATTATGGTAACATGAGAGAGCTCCCATTTGTTAAGGGCTAGAAGTAGCCAAATGACAAAGCCAGAGGAATAATTAAAATGTTGCCTTTTCTTACCCAAATGGATCACCAACTACAAGAAAAGCAACATCACAGAGATCAGCATCTTTTAAAATATTATCTGCTTCTTGTTCCACTGTTTCTCTGTCAGCCAGAATCAATTCTCTCCCATAGAACTCCTCCTAGAGATTGAAGAAAAACATCAAAATGAGACAGCCGGTGATAACTTCCATTTGTCTTAGTCTGTCTTCTTCCAACCAGATATAGATTAGACATTGGCTAAAAATGTGCTATGACCTAGTTTTTTTATATCATGTTGTAATTAACCAGTCTTGAAACCATTCTTTATTAGTATCCCCAGAGAAATGAGACTCCAACAGCTGATGCTTGGTTTCTTTGCACTTCAGATTCACCCTCCAATTCTGTTTCTGCATGCTGAATACTTTCCATGCATGTTGATAACACATTTAGCCTCTAATTCTTCAAATACTTACCTTTAAACAGATGAGCAATCCCACTGAAGTCAATGGGACTACACATGTTCTTTAAATTAAGCATATGTGTAAGCATTTACAGGATCAGGGTCTCACATATGAACCATGAGACTTGGTTCGGTTCTAGAATGCTTAGTGACTATTCTGCACATCTGTACATCCTTATAACTCAAGTTTCATCAAGCTATGTAAGTACTATTGTTACATTAGATAGCAAACTTCTTCAGGGCAGGCAAACTTCTTCTGTTCTGTAAGCCACCTGGCACATTTTTGGGAGCTCTAGAAATCATAGTTGTTTAGCCAACTGAGGTCAGGAAGGTCTGTCTTTACAGAAAATGTGACATCAATTCCAACTCTGCTCTCCACCTACAAAGGATAGTGTATAAACAAGAGAACCAGCATAACAGTGATCACAGCATAAAGGAGTAGCAAAGGCTTCCCTGAGAAAGGATGGTCCTGTGGTTAGGGCAGTAGCCTGGGATCTGGTAGTCCTAGGTTTAATATCCTGCTCTGCCGCAGACCTACTAGGTGACCTTGGGCAAGTCACTTAGAGCTAGACCCACAAAGGTACTTAGGCACCCAAGACCAATATTTAGGTACCACTGATATTCACAAAATTAATGCTCACCTGGTGCGTAAAGTCCCCTGTGCAGAGCCACTTACATCTTTATGCTGCCACACAGCTAATTAGCAGCTCGGAACCCTAGCTCATGCCCAAACCCCAGCAGGAAACTCATATTTAGCATTCCCCTCCTATCTTTTCAGTGGGGCCTGACAGCACACCTACAAGATCAGAGCCTCGAATGAAGACTGGGTATTTTTCAGATGAGTGTGTGTGTGTGTGTCTCCCAGAATAGTCAATAGCTCAGTTATAAGGGCACTCACTTGGGATGGGACAGAACCAGGATGTGGGATGTTTTCAAATCCCTGCTCTGCCTGATTTGGAGCAGGAGCTTGAAACCAGGTCTCCCACATCCCAGGAGAGCGCCCTAACAATTGGGCTGTTGGCTAAAAGATTTAAATACAGTAACTCCTCACTTAAAAGTCATCCCGGTTAACATTGTTTCGTTGCTGATCAATTAGAGAACATGTTCATTTAAAGTTGCACAATGCTTCCTTATAATGTTGTTTGGCAGCTGCCTGCTTTGTCCACTGCTTGCAGAAAGAGCAGCCCGTTGGAGCTAGCTGATGGGGGCTTGGAACCAGGGTGGGCCGGCAGCCTATCAGCTCTCCTAAGTTTCCTGTGAAGCAGCCACCCAGCAGGCTATCAGTTACCGGCAGTTCAGCTGTCCATCCCCCCACTGTTGTGTGCTGCTCCTGCCCTCTGCCTTGGAGCTGCTCCTGGGAGCCTCCTGCTTGCTGTGCAAGGGGGGGTAAGGGGTGCTAATGTCAGGGTGTCCCCCCTGACCCCTGCTCCTTTACCCCATCTCCACAGAGCAGGGGGGAGGGGGAGCCAGGGGGACACCACAGGGCTCAGGACGGAGGGAGCTTGCTGGCAGCACCTGCTGTCTCAACTTGCTGATCTATTGAAAAAAGCAGTGCACTTGGAGTGGGGTCAGCATAATTAAAGGGGCAATGCACATCTCTCTCTCTCTCTCTCACACACACACACACACACACACACACACACACACACACGGTGTGTGTCTTTGTCTCTTTCTGCCATGCTGTCTCCCCTCCCTCCATTCGGGCTGCCTTGTAAAGTGTGAGGCTACATTAACAACAATGTGTTAACCCTTGAGGGCTCAGCCAAGTGCTAGTTCATCATTTAGCAGTAAGGCATTCCCTGGGAAATACCCCACCCTCTAGCTTCACCACCTCAACCAAGCTTCACAATCATCATAGCTGTGTACAGTATTAAACTGTTTGTTTAAAACTTATACACACACACACACACAGTATATCTATGTTTATATAGATATAAATACAGTCTTTTGTCTGGAAAAAAATTTTTTCCTGGAACCTAAACCCCCCCCCCTCCATTTACATTAATTCTTATGGGGAAATTGGATTTGCTTAATATTGTTTCGCTTAAAGTAGCATTTTTCAGGAACATAACTACAACATTAAGCGAGGAGTTACTGTAGTTCTTTCAACAAATTGAAGGCCAACCTAAATAGTCAATATGCAATAGCTTTAACATATGTTATTTTAAGCTGGGTTGATGATAAAGGTTAATCCACACATCACGCTGTTTGGAATTTCAGTAACTGGACTGAGGAACTAAACACAGATATTATTTAACATTTGTTTAGTGGTAGTGCTTAAAAGTCAACAAGACAGGGGTCCCACTGTGCTAAGTATTGTAGAGTGATACATAGCAGCTCCTTCTCTTACGTTAGTAATAATACTTAGCATTATTTTAATGCTTATATCAAACCCTCAAATTTCCCTGGGATGTAGGCAAGTAAATCATACTCCCATTTTCCAGGCAGGGAAATAGACAGAAAGGTGAATAGTCTGTTACAACCAGGATTAAAATGCAGAACACAGCTTCCATCTGCATTATTCCTCCAGACCACACTCCCTTATAGTGATGGCTGGTCCTAAACATTGTAATAGAACTACAGTAAGCTGTCGTGTTTTTGGACCAATACTAAAGTACTTACGTCGAGCGCGGTGGCATGCGCCTGTAATCCCAGCTACTTGGGAGACTGATGGACCGATCGATCAAAGTGTCAAAGTGAATAAAGTACCATATGCCAGGTCACAACACCCAGAGCAGGGAGCTGGGTCCAGCCCTGCAGGACAGGTGCAGAGTGAGTGTGTGGGGGGAAGGCTCACTCTCCAACACCCCCACCCAGAGCCCCAGTTTCAAGATGGGGGGAGGTTGGAAGCCTCAGTTTCAGATTTTACCCCAGATCCCCACATCCTGTGAGGCCCTGCATGTCAAGAATATGGGATGGTTTTAGCAATCCATTGGAGGCCAGAGTCCTCATCTCTAGACAGTTTTCTGATTCCCTCTATTGTTGCTCATATGTGATTGCCCTCCAAACTATTAAGCAGCCAGCTTCCAGGTGTCATCTACTTCTATCTTGGACAGTAATATCCTAAGGGTCATCCTTTTTCATTTTAAGAACTGGCCATTTATTCCTGTTTTTTGTTTCCCATCCCCTAACCAGTTTCAAAGCCTCAAGAAGGCCTCTCACCCTAGGAATATTAAACATTCCTAACAATAACGTATCAGAGGCTTCATGAAAAGCTTTTTGAAAGACTAATAACAGCTATATTCTTTTGTTCAATGTTTTGTATTTAACATGTAGAGCTGCTTGGGAATTTTCTTTTCGATGGAAAATGTAGTTTCTGCAAAATCAAGATTTTCCATAGGAAAATTTCAATTTTGCCAAGGTTTTCTATTTGGAAAAATCTAAAATATTTTGTTTCTGGGATAGAGTAAACCTGAATCAACAAACTGGAACATTTCATTTCAGGCAGTTTAATGTTGAATTGATATCTGTGTTAAGTACACTGGTGCCTCACAGGAGCTGTAGTTCAGGTATTTTACACCATCATTTGCTCCTACAGACTGGGCTCTAGACTACATCTCCCATGATGCACTGACAACACCACAGGCAGATATAGTTTAACATTCAACAGACCAAAACTAAGGTCTTGTGCACACAATGCATTAGTCCACATCAAAGGGGTACAAATTTTAGTGTGCACTAGCATTTTGTGTACTAACTGGCCTGTGTGGACCCTGCTTATGGGCACTAAAAGTTTTTTTTTGGTACATGTTAATGTAGTCCCGTTTCTAACAGCACTACATATTGTGTACTAGGGCAGTGGTTTTCAAACTGTGGGTCGCGACCCAGTACTGGGTCACGGAATGGAAGGCACTGGGTCGCAGCAGCTCTGGTCCACACCACCGACCAGGCCATTAAAAGTCACATCGGCCATGCTGCCTGGCTAAGGCAGGCTAGTTCCTACCTGTTCTGACACCGCGCTGTGCCCCAGAAGCAGCCAGCAGCAGTTCCATCTCCTAGGTGGGGGGGCCACGGGGCTCCATGCGCTGTCCCTGCCCCAAGTACCAGCTCTGTACTCCCATTGGCCGGGAACCAGCCAATGGGAGCTGGGGAGGGGAGGGGAGGGGGAGTCGGTGCCTGTGGGCGACAGCTGCGCAGAGCCGCTTGCGTGCCTCCGTCTAGGAGCCGGACCTGCTGCTGACCACTTCTGGGGCGCAGAGCCATCTGCCTTAGCATCCCCTCTGTGCTGCTGACCGGGAGCCACCTGAGGTAAGCCCGTGCCCCAATCCCCTGCCCTGAGCCCCTTCAAACCGAGAGCCCTTTCCTGCACCCCAAACCCCTCATTCCCAGCCCCACCTGAGCCTGCACCCCCAGCCCAGAGCCCTGACCCTCTCCCACACTCCAACCCCCTGCCCCAGCCCTGAGCCCCTTCCCACACCCTGAACCACTCATTCCTGGCCCCACCTTGCAGCCCTCACCCCCACAGCCAAACCTCTGCCCCAGCCCTAAGCCCCTCCCACACCCCAAGCCCCTCATCCCAGCTCCGCTGGGTCACAGGCATCAACAATTTCCTTCAACTGGGTCACCAGAAAAAAAGTTTGAAAACCACTGCACTAGGGAGCTTTTAGTGTGCACCAGCAGGGTCCACACAGGCCAATTATTGTGTGACACACCACTGTGCACTCGAATTTACACTTCTCTGGTACTGACTAAAGCACCACCGTAAAAGTTCCCGTTAAACAATGAAACGTTTAAGCATTTCTAAACTGATATGTTTCTAACTTTCTATTCCATGAAAAATTTTGCAATTTGGACTTTGTCCCAATTTGGGATGAAAACAAATGTTGAAATATTGGAATTTCCTGTGGATTAACAAGCTAGAGAGACAAATTACTCATATAACGTGCATGTTCTGGTCATATTTACACTCACAAAGATGCTTTACTGTTCTTTCTTCTGATGAGTTGCATTATTATTTTTCCTGGTAATGTTACTGATCCACAATTCCCTGCATCCCCCTTACTCTGTTATTTCCAAAAAGATATTAAACACTTTCAGTTCAGTGGCACATAAACCTACCAGTGCTTCCTTCCCTACAGTTAGGACCGATGTGTAGGCCTCCAGGTATACTCTGCGGCAGTGCTTTACAACCTCCAGTCCTTTCACGGTAATATCTTTGGCATCTCCCAGCCCTAGTCCAATCAGATAAAGCATTTTAATCCCAGGAGTGAAACAGAAGCCAGTTCCTGAGTCTGACCTACCACAAGAAGGAAACAGGTATCAGAGGGATGGATACCCGGGTGCCTCCGCAGGGGAACACCAGGG
>NW_020692232.1:0-6646 GCF_002925995.2 Terrapene triunguis
GAGGGCGAGTAGCGGCGCACGAGCGGCAGCGGAGGTGAGCTAGGGCGGCCGGGGCACATTTTTAGGGGCGGCATTCTGGCGCCAGCCATGCCGCCCCTGAAAGTGTGCCGCCCCAAGCACCAGCTTGTTTTGCTGGTGCCTAGAGCCGGCCCTGAGTGTAGACATACCCTTACTCTTACTAACATCTCTTAAGCACAAGCCACAACAAAATCCTCCTAAAAGAACAGATAAATTTTCTGCTATTGTGAATGTTCCTAGATTCTATATTGCCTGTCTCAGACTTTCCAGTGTTATGTTGGAGGGATGGCTACAAGGTTTAATTGAAATTAGATTTAATATGTGAATTAATGTTATTTTTCAATAGGAGTGCCTTCTTTTGAAAGGGGGTTAATTGATATACACATTTATTTTACAGTGGCAGTCCCTCTTTAAAAGAAAAGTTGGAAATATTTATTTAAGCTTGCAACATTTATAGATTCAATGGCATTTAGGGGCAAATACCATAGTATTTAATCTAATCAAAACTCCCATTCAAATGAATGTGCATTTTCGCTAAGAACTGAAGTATTTGTCCCTTAGTAATCATAAACTTTGACTAATAGATGTTGGATTAAATAAAGTCAATTGGAAATTAATCTATACAAAAACACCAGAACAGAGAAATCCTCTGGATTGCTGAATGCCTACTGGAATTATACATTTACTGTACAAATATTCTATATAGTTTAGGGCTTGGGAACCAGTCCTAGTTTATAATAGCTGTTGGCACATGATGGTTAAATTCTGTATTGCTATTTTCACTACAGATCCTCTTTTTCATGAATTTATAGCTTGGTTATAACAAAATTCACTCAGGAATAAAAGCAATTTTTAAAAAGTAATATTTTTCTACAATTAGGACATTAAAAATAAAAACCAATTTAAATAGCACTGGGCTTATTTTCAGATATGAAATACTGTGGGCTACTATTTCCCAATATGGCCAATCCATGTGGTAGTCAATTATTAATTCAATATGTTACGGTCAATTTGTAATGATTTTTAAAAATATTTTAAAAGAATGTTTTGTAGAGATTGCTAAAATAGTGTGGTGAAATCCTGGCTTAACTGAAAAATCAACGGGAGAAAATTCACGGAATCTGAAAAAACTACTTTCCACTCTATACAAAGTAATGTTTAACTATTACTTAGAGGAAATAATTCTGTTCATGAAAATACAAAAAGTTGATATAGGCTTAGAAGAATGGAAGAATATATGGAGAAATGATCCCCACACCTCAATAAACATTAATAAAAGAAAATATAAAAATTCTTTATCCATGGTCTGTAACTGCCCTTACATTTAAACAAGTATATAGTACAAGAATGGGTAAATGCTAGATACAATGTAATGAAATAGGAGAATTTTTCCATATTTGTTGGACATGTATCTAAAAATTAAGAAATTTTGGAAAACTGTTGAAGACTCCATAAGGGAGATAGAGTATCAGCTGTCAGGTAATCTTAGTATTTTTAGTGAACTACCCTGAAAACCGTGTATACAATCTATAAACAACTGATCACTCATCTCCTAGTTGCTGTTAGAATTACCACAGCAAAAGTGATAGAAGAATGACTCCCTAGAATAACTATCTAGTATCCAGGGGCGGCTCTATGTTTTTTGCCACCCCAAGCACGGCAGGCAGGCAGCTTTCGGCATTTTACCCTGTCTATTTAATTGCTACAGTGAAGGTGGTACAACGATGTGCCACACGTGGTTCTTCCCCCAATTACTACACATAGCAGAGGGCAAACTCCAAGATACTCAGAGGTTCCATTCATGCAAGCACTGAAAATCTTGATCTCCTCTTTCCTCCTTCTCCAAGTCTTTCCTTCTTCCTCCCTCCACCCAAACCAACCAGGTCCTTATACTTTCTTTCAGAACGTCATCCTTCCCCTAACTGCCTCCATTCACTATCTCCATCTTTACCATTATTCCACAGTGGGAATAAGGAGTCATGTTTCTAGTCATAAATCATGATAATAAAGTCACATTCACTGGAAGGCCACAGTGGACCATTCCATGCAGTAAACAAAAAGTCAGAAAGCCACCCAACATTTGCAAAAACACCTCGGTAATAGGACAAAATAGTCGTTTTAAGGGCGTCCTTGACATAAAGATCAAACTCTAGAGTCAAGTATTTGCTGTCCAAATTCATCAACAAGGTAACCTATTAATCATTCTCTCATTAAGTAGTTAATGAGCACTACTGCAGAGGGTTAACAAGGGCAATAGGAAAATTCAGCTGGATAGAATTATAGGGACAAAATATATAACAGCTGTTGCGTTCTAGAAGATTTTACTGTAAAACAGACTATTAAAGCAGTTATTCACATGCAGAACTTGGCAGGAATACAACAACTTTATATAAATACATTTCAACACCTCCTACAATGTTCTGCAATCTTATATAAAATTACTAGAACTGAGCTCCCAACTCCACTAATCCTCATTACAATGGCTTGTTAAATAATACCTCTTTACAGCATTCAGAATATACCTGCTTCCCAGATCCTATGGCTGCATGTAGTGTGCTACTGTATCCAAATACCTTTTAACTTTTCCTTATTAAAACAAATGACATTCTAGCATTAACTATTGTTTTCCCTTTGATGCATAGGAGACACTCTTTTTACCTTTATCTAAGTTAACCATATGAATAAGGGGGAGACTACATCCCTTAAGGGGTGTTGTTTCCAAGTAATCCAGAATGGAAGAGGAGTGAAGGAAAGACTTGTCAAAGCAATAGCCCCCACCAGTGGCAATGTTTCCACATAAGAAAGGGTCTCTACAGATTAGGAAAGCTGCTAAACAAGAATAGCAAACTGCTGCTTACTACAGCTCCCTGGAACAAAAATATTCACAAATACCAGCTAATGTAAGTATAGCACCATTTTAATATTTACTACTCTCTCTTCAAAGTGACAGATTCCTAGACTGTAAGGCCTGAAGGGACCACTATGATCTGACCCCCTGAATAACACAGGCCATACAATATCCGTGAGTTAATTCCTGTTTGAAATTAGAGGATCTCTTTTAGGAAGACATCCATACTTGATTTAAAATTGCTAGCCACGCAGAATCCACCACAACCCTTGGTAAATTGTTCCAATAGTTAATTACCCCCACTGTTAATTTTTTGGCCTTATTTTCATTTCAAATTTGTCCTCCTTCAACTTCAATCCATTGGATCATGTTATACCTTTGCCTGCTAAACTGAAGAGCCCCTCATCAAATATTTGTTCCCCAGGTAGGTACGTATAAACTGTGATCAAGTCACCCCTTAACCTTCTCTTTGTAAACCTAAATAGATTACAAGTTTACAGACTCTAGTAGCTTAGCTATTGACATTCACAACCTACATATCAGAATAGGAAAGTATAATTATTCCTATTATCCAGGGGGAAAGACTGAAGCAAAGAGGACAAGTGAAGTGATATACCCAGGAACACAAAGGGAGTCATTATCAGAACTGGAATTATGACTCAGGACTGCTGGCTCCCAGATCATATGCTCCAATAATCACTTAAAAAAGAAAAAAAGAAAAAAAAAGAAAAGAAAAGAAAAGAAAAGTAGAGCACCAATATTCAGAGGTCCCAAAACAGAAATTTCACTATTTAATTAAAATTTTACTTAGAACATCTTCCCTTTCTCCCACACAAATTCTATTAGCTTCTGTTTCACCAGAGTTAACATGTTCCTAAAACTGAAGTTGTGTGAAGTCTGAATGATAAGACTCTTAAGGATAGGTCATATTGGTGAGTACAAATGAATATTTTAAGAACATCAAGCATTATAACATTGGAAGGAACAAGAACAGCATTCTAGTTAATTCCTGCTCGTCTGGCAAGAAAGCATTTTTGCTCATACTTGTAAAGTGAGGATAGAGAAGTGAATTTGTAGGTGCCACTTCCGGTATGTTCTAAATGGCCTATGGATTCTGACTACAATGGCCCACAATGTAGGTAGAATTTTCTGACCATCTTTTCATGTATTTTTGTACTGTCTGCTGTGACCTACAGTAAATGTATATCATTATACTTTACTACAATGAGTCTGACTCAATAAAATTCAGGTGATCTAAACAGAAGAAAGCATGTATAATTCCAAGTACATTTATCTATGAAATTGTATAGTCATATGTATTTCCCTAATGTAAATGTGTAGGAGAAAGTTTGTGTTTACTAGATAGTAGTAAGGGTATATATACACTTGTTAATACAGTCTATCATTTTAATCCTTCCTGCATTATGTATTGCAACAATGATCCTTCCTGATTCTGCCATTCAGTAGAACAGAATATAATCTCTAGCAATTATCCTTCCTGCTACATTTAAGCAGCCAAGACCTCAATGAGTCAAAAAAGATCAGTTTGTCACTGTGCGTGGCCCCAACTCAGATGCTAGACAAATCAGGCTCCTCACTCAATCTTTTAAGTATTCCACCATCATTTACCACACCATCTATATACAACTAGCTTACTATAAATAAATAGTTTATACACGTCTATTTAGACAGTTTCCCCATCCAATTTAGTCCTGTATTTGTCAAAAAAAAAAAAAAAAAAAAATCATCCACAAGGAGATCATGATTTCTAAGCATTTGTTCAATCTGCAAAATTATTCACCAAATCTTTTGTGAAGACATTTCAGCCTACAGATATATCTCAGAACTACCATGTGAACTCAAAGAGTATTAAACATTCAAAAAGTTTCCTGTGTCTATGTAAACTGGTTAATGCTAACTTACTTGTAGTCATCCCAAAAGATATGATTATGGAATAATATCAATGCCACAAAGCAACCACTGAAATGATTATAGAGACACTTAATTTTGGTCTATTTTGAAACTCATGTTAGCTTCTGTCAAATTTCATTAATTGTTGAAGCATAAAATGCATTTATTTTCAGTAAGAGTGTAGCTTAATCCACTAACTCTGTTCATAACTAAATAATGCCTCTAAAATGCAATCTTATTAATATAACATTTCAAGAGTTAGGAAAACAAATATATCTAATTTGCCTCTGCCACAAAAATAAGTTAGTCACATGCACAGTTACTAAAAATAAAAATAGACTTGAACCAACAGGTAACCTCTATGTTCAGCGGGAAACAACCAGCTGCAGTGAGGTAGTTAAATGAAACATTACAAAGTTGCAATTAATCAGACAGCAACTAGTTCTCTTTGGAGCATATAGTTCAACTACTGAACAAACAGGTTCTCTGATACTGGGCTGAAATGCCAATATCATTCATCGCATTAGGGGAAATGAAAGCACAGTTTAGCCTAAATAAAAAGGGCTACTTCACACCCTTTTTGAGTAACATTAATATTTTCTGGAGTGTCAAAAGACTAAGAGGCATACTTTGTAGTGCCATGATGTCTTGTATACAGGAGTAATACTGAAAGAGGTAGCCATTAAAAAGAGTATACAGTCTGCAGTAGCTACCACACTACAGGTGTTGCCAAGATTTTGCCTGCATTGAGGTTGAACGACTCATGGCGGAAGACCAAGGTACAGAACCCCGGTGCAGGCTGGGGTCAAGCACCGTGAAGAGCGTTGACAAGTGCGTCTACTTATGCTGTAATCACAGTTCAAACAAATCGCTGTAAACAGGATGGACTCCAACAAGTAGGTCCAACCGCCTCCTGCATGAAGTCAACGTCTCACTTATGGCACAAAAATGTCTGCGCTGAGACAAAGTTCAGGAACTGTCAAACCGGCATACAAGTCAGAAAGCTGGACCCTCTTACAGGCAGACTTGGAATGGCTAGAGGCATTCCACATACACTGTCAGCACCAAATCCTGAGCATATCAAATCCTTGATGCGATAAATTCATGGAGAATAGGTCCATCAATGGCTATTAGCCAGGATTGGCAGGATGGTGTCCCTAGCCTCTGTTTGCCAAAAACTGGGAATGGGCGATAGGGGATGGATCACTTGATGATTACCTGTTCTGTTCATTCCCTCTGGGGCACCCGGCATTGACCACTGTCGGAAGACAGGATACTGGGCTAGATGAACCTTTGGTCTGACTCAGTATGGCCATTCTTATGTTCATAAAGTGGTTCAACTGTGAGTGATATGCCATAATCTTACAGAGATCTGGGCTTCCTCCAATCGCTCATTACGTTAAAAGCAGCTTTGCATACTCTTCAGCCATGTTGTCAGGATGGACAAAAATACATCAGCACACTGTGATCTCCATCGACATGTGAAGGGTGCATGCCTTAACCTCCCTGGCTTCACCTGTGAGGCCGTCCCAGAGATTTATGGATTAGCAGCATTGTGCCAGTCCTGGGAACTTCATTTTACGATTTTATCAACTGTGGTTACTCTGGTTGGTGCAGCAGTCCTCAGTAAACTGAATGTGTTTGATGATGACAACACCACAATATATGAAATGCCACATTTCTATTCTACAGTCGTATAAAATGTATTTCTATAGGAAACCTCTAAATGCTAGAAGGTGAACATGATAATAGGATTCACTTTTTTTTTTTTTTTTTTTTTTTTTAAATAAAGGAATCCACTACCAGTTGGGGGGAGGGATAGCTCAGTGGTTTGAGCACTGGCCTGCTAAACCCAGGGTTGTGAGTTCA
>NW_020692233.1:0-1096 GCF_002925995.2 Terrapene triunguis
AATTGCCTTGTGCCACTGTCTAGTAGTAGTGGCACACAGTTCTCTGACGTGCAGGTTTATAAAATTGTAGTTAATATACAGTTTAGAGTATAGCAATTTTAAAGCTCTGCATGTTTAGACCAACTGAGCTGAAAATTGTGATCTTGTATTCAAAACTATTAAGATGTGGGCTGAAATAAAATCAGCATGAATTGCTCAACAATATCCATGGAATCAGCATTGCGCTGCTATATATTGTAAAACATTACAGTGAAATCTTGCAAGTATTACATAGCACGCCGCCTTGCCCAAGTGGTAACTAAGCACAACATCTTCCTGTTTCAACATTCTTAACTTGTATCCCTCCTAGAAGTTGTTTTTTTTCAAACACTGAATGCTGCTAAATTATGAGTTTTAACAGGTTTTTTTTCTTTTAAACCACAGCACTCAATGTTATTCTAAAATTGTTTTCCAAATATTCTTAAACTCCCAGTTTATCCCCCGCTGATGTTCATTGTGAAAAGTATTGCAGGTCTAATAATAATATTTGGCAACTTTTGTAATTCACTGCCCAACATGTGTTTTGTGCCCTCCTGTGGTGGATTTTTAGAGGATAACTGTATAGCTACCAGCTAAGGGAGTTATAGCTTGAACTCAAGTAGTAGAAGCTCATGCTTTTAAGTCTGGATGGCTCGGGTTCAATCTTTGGTGACTAGTTATGATGGAGGTTGCTACACTTATAATCCCTTTAATCAGAGGTTCTGAATATGCTTTGTTGTAGGCAGAACTAGCCTATAGTTAAGCAACCGAAAATTTAGAATGGGAAGTGTTGAAATGTTGGGAAGCCTTATAATTTTGCCAATCTGGAATGAACATCCCATCTGAGGGATGGGGGCAGGGAGAGAGGAGAGTGAGACAGGACCGGGAAACTGGGACAAGGAATCCAGAGCGGTAGTGGGGGGCAGTTGAAATCAGATGAGGAGCTGGGGCGGGTTAGACAGCAATAGGATAGACATAGATTGGAGGGGACGGGGAAGAAGGGTCTTTGACTACTAGAGACCACTCCGTTCTCTGAACATTTGATTCGCGGGAAGCAGGGGAGGGGGAAGAGTAGGGG
>NW_020692234.1:0-1658 GCF_002925995.2 Terrapene triunguis
GCAGGAGGGGATGAGGTGCCGTCCTGGCTAAGGACCAAATTCTGGTCCCACCCCACAAGAGCCAATCGGTGTAGCCTTGCGCTATGAAAATCGGCATAATGGAGCAGACACTGGGCAAGGAGCCAGGACTCCTGGGTTCTATTTCCAGCTCTGCCACCGACCTAGTGTGTGACCTTGGTGACGTCCCTTCCCGCGCGTCCTGTGTCTGTCTAGCCCGTGAGCGGCCTGGGGCAGGGACTGTCTCACTCCGCGTCTGTGCAGCTCCCGCGGGGGGCTGCGGGTAATCACTATGGCCTGGGAACACAGACCCCCATCTTGCCCCCTTTAGCCCCGATCACTGACTCGCAATGTGTGTGTGTGGGGGGGGGCAGTGCCATGTGCCCTGAGCAATCCGGCAGCCCCCTGTCTTGTCATGGACCCCCTCCCATTCCTGGCTTCCTTCCCCCCACCTGTCTCATGCCCGCGACCCACGGGGCGGGGGAGGGAACAGTTTTTCTTGGCCCAGTCTCTGCTGGGGAGGGAGAGGAGCTTTGGCGCCGCTCAGCGGGCTGCGCAGACAGACGATGCTGGGCTAATGGCCTTTAAATGGCCCCAGAGCGCCGGACTGGTTTCTTCCCGACGAGCATTTCCCTGCCAGGCCGTGTGTCCCCTCCCCCACAGCTGAAGATTGATCGGGGGGGGGGAGGGCGGGAAGCGCGGCAGCTTACGGGAAGCGCAGACCATTTTGTGTCTGTGCCCAGGGACCTCGAGGACTCGTGAAAAGGAGGGTGAGGGAGACGTCAGCCAGCGGCGTTGGATTTCCAGTCTCGGCTGCAGCCCGACCCGCGTGGGGAGGGGAGGGGCTCCTTGGCGAGGCCGCTGCTGGCTTGAACCCCGCTTCCGAAGGACAAGGCTTTGCTTTGGAGGTAGCCAGAGAGAGAGCTCAGTTCAAAGGGATTCCTGGGGAAACTGAGCCGGGCGGACGGGGCTCTTGGCCCCATTGGGGTAAATCTGGTGCGATCTCTGGTCTCATCCCAGCTTCATGCTAGGACCAGAGCACCTTGGGATATGGCTGGATAGATAGAGGGGGTATATCGGGACAGATAAATAGATCAAAAAATTGTGGAAAAGTTGGAGAGAGTCCAGTGGAGGGCAACAAAAGTGATTAGGGGGCTGGAGCACATGACGTATGAGGAGCGGCTGAGGGAACTGGGGTTATTTAGTCTGCAGAAGAGAAGAATGAGGGGGGATTTGATAGCTGCTTTCAACTACCTGAAGGGGGGATCCAAAGAGGATGGAGCTTGGCTGTTCTCAGTGGTGGCAGATGACAGAACAAGGAGCAATGGTCTCAAGTTGCAGTGGGGGAGGTCTAGGTTGGATATTAGGAAACACTATTTCACTAGGAGGGTGGTGAAGCACTGGAATGGGTTACCTAGGGAGGTGGTGGAATCTCCATCCTTAGAGGTTTTTAAGGTCAGGCTTGACAAAGCCCTGGCTGGGATGATTTAGTTGGGGTTGGTCCTGCTTTGAGCAGGGGTTGGACTAGATACCCCCTGAGGTCCCTTCCAACCCTGATATTCTATGAGTCTATAGAGGGGGTGTATGGGGATGGGTGGATGGATCGATAGACAGAGGGAGTGCATGAGGATAGATAGAGGGGGTGTACAGGAACAGATAGA
>NW_020692234.1:1668-7261 GCF_002925995.2 Terrapene triunguis
GTGTGGGGATGGATGGATAGAGGGGGTGTACAGGAACAGATAGATGATGGCGTGGATGGGGATGGGTGAATGGATACATCAATATTTTTAAATCTGCCTCAGTGATTTGGGCTCCCAGTTCTCAGGCAACGAGGAACAATCTCAGCCGTGTTCATTTCTCTCTTCGCTATTTACAAGAGCCAAATTCTGCCCCCAGCGGCCCCTTGCCGGGCGGTGACTCCATCACACACTCCACAGCCCCTTGTCTCCCCCACAGTCTAACCCAACAGCCCGAGCCCAAGGCCCGTGAGTCCGATGGAAGAACCCTGGTTAACCGCAGTGGCCTTTGGATCAGCCCCAGACACGATCCGCGTCCTTTCCTATGGGGCCTTGGCACCACACTGGTCCTTAGGCATTCCTGGGGCAGCCCCCTGGGCACTGGAGTCACGGTGGGGCCAGGCCAGGCAGCAGCTCCCCCCACGCCCCAACTGTGATCAGGGCCCTCAGTCTAGGGGCCATTCAGGTCTGGGTAATGAGGGGGCCAGTCAGTGCTGATGAGCTGTGCTGAGAACCAGCGAACTCGCTGCATGGGGGGGGGGTCTCTGAGGAGGCCAGTCACTGCCCCTGGCAGGATTTGAATTGGCCACCTCAAGGCAAAAGGCTCCATAACCCCATTCCAGGGGGCCCAGGCCCGTTGGGTGTCTTAGCCCTGCAGTATGAGCTTCCCACCCCATGGCTTTGTCTTCCCTTCACTCAGGTGGGGGCCACCTGCCATGGGAACCAAGTGACCCCCCTTCCCTGGCAGCTGTGAGCCCCACAGCTAGAGTAATGCAGATGGGGCTGGGGAGGGGAACCCCTTTGGGGCCACAGATACAGGGGGCCTATGCCTGATGGCCTGCATGGGGACCCCCTCACCCCACAGTGCAGCACAAACCCCAGCAGACTTGGCCTCAGAGCCAGGGGGCCACTGGTTAAAATCCAACACCCCCACCAAGCGGGGAACAGGCTGCACCCCAGAAGTAGCTGCATTTCCCTGGTGCAAAGGGCTTGGGGCGCTCCTGGCGGGGGGAACCACACCGAGATGCTATAGGCTCTCAAGGCGCCCTGCACTCTTCAGGGAGGAGAAATCAGCCCCCAAGTTCACCCCAGTGCCCCTGTGACAATGGGCTGAGCTGTGCCCCCCTCCCCTCCCCGGCTGAAATTCCATACAGGAAAATCCTGCCCAGGTTCCACCGCCAGAGAATCCCCCGGGGGCAGATCAGAGCTGAGGGCGCGGCGCCGGCGCCAGAGACGGCTCCACCAAGCCCCCCGGATCGATGGCCCTGGCAGCTGTCCCTCCCGGGGGCTCCGGCCCCCTCCAGCCATCTCCTTACCTAGTCGGCCTGCTGGGTACCTGCTCGTCCTCCCAAGGAGTGGGGATGGGCAGCCGGGGCTGGGGCTGCAGGTGCCTGGCTGGGAGCCTGCCCAATACCTCCCGGGTGCTGACGGAGCAGCCGAGGGTCCCCATCGCCTTCCCAGTACGGCACCGGGGCCGTGGAGGCACCGTCTCTCTCTAGCACTGAGGCTCGGACTGCTCGGCACCATTCAAACACCCTCCACCCCACAACAAACCTCGGCTCCAGCCCGTCCATCCTGCCCCCTCTGTTCCCCCGGCCCCACCCCAGCAGTGACTGCATCGCAGTGCTGGATGTGGGGATGGGGTCTATGTAATGTTTGCTGGGCACCATGAGGTCCCAGCTGGGGTAGGGCCATCGACTGTCAGGGAGGGAGTGGGGCAGGCCCCCAGCTCCTGCTCCAGGGTGACTGGGTGTCATCAGGTGTGGGGGGAGGCATTTGCCCTGCCCCTGCAGTGCATGTGGGGGAGGGGCTCCCTGCTGTCCCCTCCCCCCCGCACTGAGGTCTCCAGGACCTTGCCTCCTCACCCAGCCGTTTTGGGGGTGAAGGGGCCCTGCAGGACACGACCTTCAGCCAGCTGCGAAGGAAGAAACGCTGCAAGCAGCATTCTAGGCCTTGGCAGTGATTGCACCTCCTTCCGCCAGGCACCCGAGCGCCCGCCCAGGGCAGAGGGAGCGAGGCTGCCAGGGAACCGGGATTCACTTGCAACAGGGACTGTCCAGCATCTTTCTAGAACAGCGAATCTGAGTGACAGTGCAGGGAAGGGCCCTGCCAGCATCCCAAACAGCTCCATGGGCGGTGCCCCTCCGTCCAGACCCACAGCCCCCTGCGACCACAGCCCCGGGCTCCCCCCACAGCTCTGCCGGTGCCCCTCCGTCCAGACCTGCAGCCCCCTGCGACCGCAGCCCCAGGCTCCCCCCACAGCTCTGCCGGTGCCCCTCCGTCCAGACCTGCAGCCCCCTGCGACCGCAGCCCCGGGCTCCCCCCACAGCTCTGCCGGTGCCCCTCCATCCAGACCCACAGCCCCCTGCTATTCCCACCCACTGAGGGGCTCTAAAACCCTCTACAAGCTGCTCCCTCCCAGTGTAAGTCTTGGCCATCCACCCCAACCCTGCTACCAGGGCCCGTTCTGCCCTTGGCCAGAGCTGGGGCTGGTCTGCAGCATCTGCTTCCCGCCCAGGCAGCTTGCAGAGGCGGCGGTCGGACCCCTCCTATGCCCCCCGCCAGAGAGAAAGCAAAACCTGGGGGGAAAGGGGCCACCCCACCCCAGTGACTGGCTAGTGTGGGCTGTTACCACCACCCACTGGGCCATTCTCCTTGGGGAGCAGCTGAGTCCAAGCTGAAATGTCTCTGGGGCAGGTGTTTCTACCCCCAGAGGTGGGGCTGCTCCACGGGGCTCACAGAGGGGAGCCAGCCCCTACACACGGGGAGCAGACAGGCTGAGGAACACGCTGCCATTTGCACAACCAGGAGCCGTGACAGCATCTTAGCAAGACATTTAAACTACCGGGAGAGGGGCCTGTGCTGCAAGCGGCCTGTGCTGGCACCAGTAGGCCTGAGCCCATCCCAGCCTCCCCTTGTCTCTCCCCAGCCTGCTGTCCTTTCGGGCCAGGAGCTGGCACCCTACCAGCCGCCTGGTGCTGGGGGAGGCGGATGCCAGGGGCTGTCTGGAGGGAAACCAGCCTGGGCAGGGCCACTCGGAAAGCCAGCCCAGCGACGGGGCTGATGGAAAAGCCGGAGGGGCGGGCAGGCCCTATCCAAACCTAACTGTGGAGCCAGCCCTCACCCACCAGCTGCTGCTTTAATGCCCAGCCTGGCCCCCCCCCCCCCCCACAGCTCCCCACTCAGAGGGGGAACCAAGGCACAAAGTCCTGGCCAAGCTCTCAGTGCATGGGGGGCAGCTTGAGCCCCGGGTCTTGTAGATAAATCTCTGCATTGAGCATCTTCACCTAACTTTCATATGACTTTGTATTATGCCTCTATTTTCCTACCACTTTGTAGCAGATCCTTATATAGAAAACTTTGTATCAAGTCTTGGTATGATGTTAAAAAAGTGTCTTTTTATTTTATTTATTTAATAGAACTGGAAGGGACCTTGAAAGGTCATTGAGTCAAGTCGAGTCCCCTGCCTTCACTAGCAGGACCAATTTTTTGCCCCAGATCCCTAAATGGCCCCCTCAAGGATTGAATTCACAACCCTGGGTTTAGCAGGCCAATGCTCAAACCACTGAGCTATCCCTCCCCCACTGTTTTTGCTAGAAGTAGAATAAGATCTCTCCCCCCCACCCCCCCATTAATCAATTGCCCTGTTGAATGACCAAGGTGTGGATGAGGAAGGTGGCACCTCCAGCCAGCTGCCCCCCTTGGAGAGGGGACAGGAGCCAGACCCAAGGCCAATAACACGTGGCCAGTGGGCTCACTGAAGCGGAGCCTTGGGGGTTAGGAGCGAGCCCCTGCTTTTGGGAACCCTCTTTGCAGCATTGGGCCAACCCCCCGAGCGAAGCAGCACAAAGGACCAACAGACTTTGAAGCTGAGAGTGTGTGTGTATGTAATATATCTCATATGCAGATGATTGTGTTGATTGATACGTGTATTACCAATAAATGCGGCACTTTGCCTTCTTCCCCCGAAGAGAGCCTGGGTGGTACTTTAAGTACAACAGTCTGGCCTCTGCAAGGACCGGCCCTGGCCTCACAGCCTGGAGCATTGCATGGCCCAGCGTCTGAGCCACAGGGGAGTGACTATAGCACAGGCCAAGTACAGGATGGGGGCCCAGGACAGCCATGTTTGGGTTCTGCTCCTGGCAAGAGCCTTTTCCCTTTGGGCCTCCACTGCCCCTGGGAAGGATGCTCCCACAGGAGCAGTTAGGGGTAGGGGCAAGGGCAGGGAGGGGCCTAGTGAGTGGCTGGAGCCCAGGGCTGCATTATCCCCATCTGGCTTCCTCCAGGACAAAGTGACGCTGAGAGCCCTGGAGAGAGCTGGGGGGGGAGACAGAGAGGGGCATTAACACAGCAGTGGGAGACTGCTCTGGACTATCTGCACCCAATAGGCCTAGGCCGCTAGATGGAGTGCAGCCGTTGCTGGGGAGAACAGGAGTCAGGATGCCTGGGTTCCCGTGCCAGGCTGTACAATGCAGCAGCCGGTGCCTGGTTCCTTTGAGCAGAACAGGCCGCTGCACACTAGAGACTGTACAAGGGCAGTCAGCTTCTGCCCCCGCCCAGCCTGCTGGGATGAGCTGGCGGCTCCCAGGGCCCAGGCACTCGGCTGTTCACCCCACACACGGCAGGGCCCGGCCACCCCAGTCCTGGAACGAAGTTCTCCCCAGTGCCTGCGTGGCAGGCTGGGCCAGTAGGGAGCAGCTTGGACTGCGCTGTGATGGGGACAGGTCCCAGTCTCGCCCCCCGCTGTACTGAGCCAGGCAGAGCTGCTGCAGGGGGGGATCCCTATCTCCCCCTCCCCCCAAACAGCACACTGGGGGTCTCAGTGCCACACAGGAGGCCGTGACCAAGAGCCCGACATATGGATTACTGTCTCTGGGAGATGCAGGAAGAAGCTACAGCAAGTGCATGGTCACCATAACAACCCTGGTTCTGCCCCCCCCTCAGCGGGGCTCCATCACATGCCAAGTGGCTTCAGTGAATGGCTGAAGCGTGACGGGGCACTGCTGGGACTGAGGTGGCTGTGTCACGGGCTGAGGACGCTGGGGGTCCCAGGCCACAGCGTTTGTCTTGGCAAGGAGCAGAGAACAGCCCCACCCCCCCTTCCATTCCAGAGCCGGCCCCCCCCGGGGCCGGCCCGCCCCCCCCTGGGGCCCCCCCCCCCCCCCCCCCCCCCCAGTACACAGCTCCATCTGTTCTGTAGGCGAGTAAACAAGACAGCCCGAGTAGGAAGAGCACTTTTAATGACTACAGGACACAGTGGAGAGTTTTACAGGAACAGAGAAAACAGAACTGAAGTGACAGCACAGGGAAGAGACGAGGCAAGTTAATACTCTTCTCCTTCGTCCTCGCCCTCAACGCTATCCGCCCCCACCTCTTCGTAATCCTTCTCTAGGGCAGCCATATCCTCCCGAGCCTCCGAGAACTCGCCTTCCTCCATCCCCTCCCCTACGTACCAGTGAACAAAGGCACGCTTGGCATACATCAGGTCAAACTTGTGGTCCAGACGAGCCCAGGCCTCGGCAACAGCTGTTGTGTTGCTCAGCATGCACACAGCCCG
>NW_020692235.1:0-3671 GCF_002925995.2 Terrapene triunguis
TATTCACTTATCATGTTTTTATAAAACCATATAGACTGCACAACGTCACAGTTGTGGGAGAGGCTTGGGGGGCGGGGGGAATCCATGGGGGCTCCAGGTGGGAGACCCTGGTATGGGAGGTCTGTGTGACAGGCAGGAACCTGAGGGGAGGCTCAGGGGAACCCTGTGGGTCAGGGGGGCCCAGGCCTGCACTCACCCCTGCATCTTTCACCCCCAGATGTCAACGAGCTGCTGAAGTTCATTCGGACGCTGCACGAGGGAACCCTGGTGTTCGTGGCCTCCTACGACGACCCGGCCACCAAGTGGGTGTGGGATGTGGGCCCAGTGGGGCCTTTCCCCTCTGGGGGAGGTGCTAGCTCCCATCCAGCCCCAGGGCGGGGACTAGCTGGCTTAGGGGGGTGGGAATGGGGCCTAGGGCCTCACCCCTCTGGGGGTGCTGGCTCCCATCCAGCCTCAGGGCCAGTGGTGGGGGCCCTGGCTGGCTTGGGGGGCAGGATATGGGACCTCTCCCCTCTAGGGGGCACCAGCTCCCATCCGGCCCCAGGGCAAGAACTAGCTGGCTCAGGGGGGTGGGGAATGGGATCTTTCCCCTTTGGCGGGTGCCAGCTCCCATCCAGACCCAAGGTGGGGGCCCTGTCTGGCTCGGTGCAGGGCCCTGATCCTCCTGCTTAGCCAGGGCTCTGCCCCCAGGATGAACGAAGAGACGCGGAGGATTTTCAGCGAGCTCGGCAGCAGTGTGGCCAAGGAGCTTGGCTTCCGTGACAGCTGGGTCTTCGTGGGGGCCAAGGGGGTGCAGGACAAAAGCCCCTTTGAGCAGGTGAGCCCCTCCACCCTCCCGTTTCCCCCTTGCCGGGGGCCCAGCCCCACTCCTCTCCCCGTCCCCAGCTGATTGCGTTCCCAAGGGCAGACCTGGGGCCAGCCAGTGGGTGTCCTGTCATGCCTGCAGAGATTCCCATGAGTGGAGGCCTCGGGGAGGGGGGGAATGGGTCACAGCTTTGGATGGGGGAAGAGGCTGGGAGACCCTGGGACTGAGGGGGGTGGAGAAGCTGGGGGGCCCCTTCTCTGCCTTAACGTGGGCTGTCCCCTCCCCCAGCACACCAAGAACAGCAAGAGCACCAACAAGTATGAAGGCTGGCCGGAGGCGCTGGAGATGGAGGGCTGCATCCCGCAAAAAAAGGCTGATGGCCAGTGACCCCCTACCCCGACACTGTGCTGTCAGCCCCATGCCGGGGAGGGGGGCTTGCTCCTTGAGTCTGCGGGTGGGTCTGGCAGGGGGTCCCCTTTCTCCAGCCCCAAGGATGGGCCAGGCTGTTTCTGGCGAGGTGCCTGCCCCACTGATTTTCTCGCTGGTGGTGGGCAGTCAAGGCCCCATCCCCTCTAAGTGCCTTATTCCCCCAGGCAGGCGTTAAGCCCAGTGCATTCCTTTCCTTACTGACGGTCTCTGAGTGTGGAGGGGCTTGTTCCCTGCTCTCTACCCTGGAATTATCCCCACTCCATGGAGAGCGATGCCCCCAGTTCCAGCCTGGTGGGGGTGGGGATATGCTTGGGCCAGTCCCCTCCCTGGTGTGGTGATTCAGTGGTGTCCCCCTGTGCTGAGAGGGGAAACTGCACGGGGGGGGCTAGCTTGAGGGCAGAGGGGTCTGTGACCTCCCACAGCCTGGGCCCTCCATGGGGTCTGAATAAATGCAGCGCAGAGAGATCAGGAGCTGGTGTCCATCCTTGGGGGCTGGTGCGATGGGGGGCAGAGGTGGAGGGGGTCATGGCCTTTCCTCTGCTGGACTGAAGAGCCTCTCACCTAATGTTTGTGCCCCACGAGGTCCTGAGAGAAGGAGATCAAGTCAACCCTTAACCTCTGTGTGAAGCTAAATAAACTGGGGTCTGGGCAACCCACGGGCAGAGGAAATTCAATGGTGATAAATGTGTAATGCACATTGGGAAACATAATCCCAACTGTCCATATAAAGTGATGGGGGCTAAATTAGCTGTTACCACTCAAGAAAGAGATCTTGGAGTCATTGTGGATAATTCTCTGAACACATCCACTCAATGTGGGGAATCATTAGGAAAGGGATAGATAATAAGACAGAAAATATATTGCCTCTATATAAATCCACCGTACACCCACATCTTGAATACTCTGTGCAGATGTGGTCACCCCATCTCAAAAAAGATATATTAGAAAAGATTCAGAAAAGGGCAACAACAATTATTAGGGGCATGGAACGGCTGCCGTATGAGGAGAGATTAATAAGACTGGGACTTTTCAGCTTGGAAAAGAGACAACTAAGGGGGGATATGCTAGAGGTCTATAAAATTGATTGGTGTGGAGAAAGTAAATAAGGAAGTGTTATTTACTCCTTCTCATGACACAAGAACTAGGGGCCACCAAATGAAATGAATAGGCAGCAGGTTTAAAACAAACAAAAGGTAGTATTTCTTCACACAACACACAGTCAGTCTGTGGAACAATTTGCCAGTGGATGTTGTGAAGGTCAAGACTATAACAGGGTTCAATGAAGAACTAGATAAATTAATGGAGGATAGGTCCATCAATGGTTATTAGCCAGGATGGGCAGGGATGGTGTCCCTAGCCTCTGTTTGCCAGAAGCGAGGAATGGGTGATGGGATGGACCACTTGATTACCTGTTCTGTTCATTCCTTCTGGGGCACCTGGCATTGGCCACTGTTGGGAGATGGGATATGGAGCTAGATGGACCTTTGGGCTGACCCAGTATGGCCGTTCTTAAGTTCTAATAGAGCGCTTGGTGTCTCTTGCTGGAAGGCAGGTTTTCTAGCACTTGATTGTTTTGGGGGCTCTTCCCAGAGCCCTCTGTCTTTGATCACCATCCTCCCCTGCACCCCAGCTGGCGATCATGTTCTGCCAGTCATTCTCCCAGCCTGTCCCACTGCCGGTCTCGCCTCCCCTCTCCACAGCTCCCCCTTGCTCCAGCACATTCATGTTTGTCTTGACTTTTGAGGCCCTTCATGGCTCCCCCACGGACATCAATCATTTCTCACTCAATAGGGAAGGGGCAAACCCTTGCCCCCTTACCAATCTGTCAAAGACCCTTCGTGCTGCCTCCGTTCCTGTGCCAGCCTGCAAAGCTAGCGCCTGACCCACCACCTTCCACTCTTGCCTTAAAACTCTCCTGCCCCCGCCTTGCCAGCCATTGGGCTAGAGGTGTGCAGAGCCCCCAGTGTGGTGTGGCAAGTGCTATTGGCCTGTTCTGTGCTTGTTTTCCCCTATGGGTCTGTCTGCGCATGTGGGCCTGCACAGTTGGTCAGCGCTGGGGCTCCGGGACTGGCCTTTTCTGTGTCTGACCAGGGTCAAGGCCCACGGCTGCCTGATTCCCAGCCAGGACTCCTAGGCACAACAGTCAGACAGATCGTTAGCAGCAATCAGGAGAAAACGTGGGGCTGGGGCAGGAGATGGTGCCGCCCAGTGAAGGGTGAGAACAAACCACCGGCTGGCTGCTCCCGGAGCCAGCTGCATGGGCCTGGCCGTGCCTGGCAGAAAGACAGAGCCGCAGGTGTGTGCAGGATGATGAAATGTTCCCCGACTCTGCCGCTCCCAGCCCCAGGGAGAGGAAAAGAACAAACAAGCAGCAAGGGCTGGCGCGGGCTGACGCCAGGCCCGGGGGCCCTGTGGGGAGGCTGGGTGGAAGAGGGCA
>NW_020692236.1:0-10458 GCF_002925995.2 Terrapene triunguis
AGCAAAAAGGATAATATGGTCCCTTTTTAATGGGCTGAGATCCTTACAGGACTCTAACACTGTAACACAGCATAAGTGTTAGTGTTCTATAAGGGCAAGACTTAGCTTTCTTTGGCTTCTCTTCACTAGAGATTTAATTTAGCTCTGAGATCTGACTCAGTTGTTCCAATTAACTCACTCCCCCTCCAGATACAAACCCCCTTCAGTCCTGTCTTGCTCATGCCATTACCTGAGGCAGCTAGCATGGTCAGAAATAAGGGCAGACCTCAAGCGAACAGCTTTCAAATGTTGCTCATTTATCTCTAGTGTGCACACAACTTAGTGTCATAATACAATTGATGGCTGTTAGTCCTCCAGTGCCTGCCCACAATTCCCCAGGACTCTTCCCCCCCTCTGACTGGTCATGTTATCTACCTATTGGCTGTTCCCTAGCCAGAAGTCACCTCGCTGTGCATGTAGGACTGCTCAGTGTCCTGGTCCCCAGTCACACATGGCTTCCAGCACCAGCAACTTTATTCATCTCCAGTGCAGAGTGGCGCACTTGCATTGCAGTGATGCTACAGGATGTGCCCCCATCACTCTTTGCATCTCACAGGACCGAGCACAGCCCCAGTGTGGACTGGCGGGCCTGTAGAGCAACCTGTGGAACTTGATTGTTTTATGGGCATTGTGATCGTGCTCTCTCACGCTAGACTGATTTGAGAAGTTACTCAGGGTTTTATCAGTCGAGGGAATTGTGTAATGTAGACATTTGCTTCCCAGGGTTCTTCTTTTATTGACAGTTGAAATAACAGCAACTCAGTGTAAAACAGCCTAAACTCACTCATATGTGCGTTCTCTCTCTCTCTCACAATCTCTCTGACAGGCTGTTCTTTGGGTTTTCCTGTAGGACCTTTCTTTCTAGCCCTTATCTCTCTTGGAACGGGGAGCCCAAGCCATAACTCCTTTTCGTTCACTAACTGGGGTTAGTGAGTTGTGCTTGCTACAGTAAGTCATCAGGAATTAGTCTTCATTTACATGCAGGGTTTCAGCACTTGCTAGAAGGGTGGGTCACCTGAAGACCATGCCACCCTGTGGTACCGAACAAAAAAACATGAGAAACTAGTTTTAGGGTCAAGAATCTTCCCTTTTTCAGGTGAATAGGAAAAGGAGACATTTGCTTAGACGCACATTTCCCAAACTCCAATCCATATGCTCCTGACATTGTAGCCAGGACTTGGGGAAAGTCCTGACCATTTTTCAAGATCAATTTTTATTGTTTTCCTTCAGGAATATTAGTAGCTTCATGTTACCCATTTTTAAAGTCATTTTGAAAATCCATCAGGTTTTAAATAATTTTTCAGAATAATAGGAGCTTTGCTCAGAAGACACCCAGGGCAGTTTCATCTTGCTTAGGATGTTGATTAACCTAAAACGTGCAAATGAAATTTAAAAACTAGTTTCATAATGTCATTCAGGCATGGGATTTTCCATTTAAATAAGATTATGCTTGGTCATGAAATTCAGTGACACTTAGGCATCAATTTCTGTGGCAATTAAGAGGAGGCGCCGAAAAGGCATCTGCAGTTCCATATTTACAGTGTCCCTTGTCAGCTGTAAAATTAGAGAAGCCCTAACTTTTCATGATTCTATTAGCATCTGATCACTCATTGGCCATATATAATTAAACTCACTAATCTAATTAAGGTGTGCAACAGCATACATCTGTGAAAAGGACAGCTACTTGTCATTATAAAGCAATGCCAATACTGGAATAACTATAATGCAGAGTGGTTTTGGATATTCCTTACTCCGTTTTTGCATTTTACAGAGATGAGTCTGAACCAAAAACCCTGAACTTTGGGAAAGTTCAGAAAATCCAAATGTTGCAGCTGACCCTTGACTAAAACAAAATCCCAGATACAAACAATCTTGAGTTTTGGGGTAGTAGGTCAAAAATCCAGATAAAGAGTCAAGTTTTATAGCTCATGTCCATCTCCAGGTGGAAAATGTTCAACTATAGGGGCAGAAAGTAATTGATCAGAGAGGAGGTAATGATAAAATCAACCTCCTAAAATCAAAAATGATTCAGTCAAATGAAAATTTACCAGAAAATAGTGTTGGTTGGTGTGATAATATGAAAGTGGACACAAGAACTTTCCCCTCTTCACTGAAACTGTAAATTGTGTTTGTAAATAAGGTTTGTGATTAAAGTTGGCATTTCTGAGCTTTCTGCTCATTGATAAAATCCAGTTGAAAAGTAAGATAATTTGTTACACTGAGTGTGCAGGGACCTGGTATCATATATCCTAACTCATACTTTATCTTGCCTTACATTTTTTAATAGTTCAAAGGAAATAAAAGCAGATTTTCAACAGTGAGTATGCAAATTCACAGGAGTTTGATGTAAAATAAATCTGCTACCAATTCTTTCATATGTCTAATTATGCCAAATAATGTGATAGTTTCCCACTGTTTACAAACAGGATCTAGGATGAAACCTAGAAACTCATTTTAAATTGGGACCTGAGCCCAAGCCAGGATCTGAACTCTGTTCTTCAACACTAACCCATTAAAACTTGGTACTTGGTCCTGCTAGTGAAGGCAGGGGGCTGGACTTGATGACCTCTCAAGGTCCCTTCCAGTTCTAGGAGATAGGATATCTCCATTAATTTAAAATTTAAATTTAAAATTTAAAAAAGAGCTACTGCAGGTCAAAGGGAAAAGAAGAAGAAGAAAAACCTGGGGGAGGTTATGTCTTATGTCCATAGTGACTCTTCTCGTTAGATTTTGTTGACTTTGTTCATGGATGATGGCAAGGTGGTTTTTAAGAAGGGACAGTGTTGTTGGGTTTTCTGTAGCCAGAGTGAAAACAAGTTCCCCCAACATACCCAACACAAACCCCTTTGAAACTCCATGGAAATGTAGTTACTTAGGCTGGTGCATGGTTTTTTAATATAGTTCTATAGCAAGGGGTTTGTTGGCTACACAAGCAAGAATTAGGTCCCCATGTGAATGCTCCAGTGCTCCACAGATATCTTGAGATCCATACATTTGGAGGGTCTCTCTCCCACTGCTCTCTTGGGGTGAAGGAGAGAAATGGAAAACATATATCCTTGTTTAAAGGATTCCACAAGAACTCTGACTGTAGACTCTAATTTCCTGGCCTTACAGGCTTTCTTGAGAGAAGGGATGATTTGGCCTAAGCAGTAAGGCTGATCTATACCTAGGCAACACAAACAGAAGCTAAGAGGGTGGGAAATTGCTAGAATATGGCTAAGCAAATAGTGAACCTCTGTTTTCAAATTAATACCACTGCACGCAAACTAGAGCTGCAGGAGTTCAGTGCTGATGGCTATAACAGGGTCATGCCCAATCCAGCATCAGACTTTGCTGCTGTCTCAGTTTCCCCTTTTGGGGGGCTCTAAAACTGCCACATGACTCTTGTGCAAGTCAAACAACACCCTCTTTCGGAGTCAGAAAAATACAGTTCAAATGTCAAAACAAGACTTTCCCTCCACTCCACAATTTCTTCACTCCATTGCTGGGCTTAACAGTTCTATCCCAAACCCAGGCTCCCAGCCCTACTCCCTGGCATTTCCTCAAGCCTCTTTAGGATTCTGCTCCTCACTACTCATAGTTCCATTTTAGGCCTTTTCACCTGGCTGGCATAGACAGCCCCTTCCTCAGTCCTGTCTCATCTTGGGTCCCCTGTACAGGTCATTCTCCTCAGTTACCTTTATTCAGGCCTTCTCTGTGTGTGTGGGTGTGTGTGTGTGCGCTTGTTTCTGTTTCCTCCTCCTCCTCCTCCTTCTCCTTCTGCCCACCTGCCTGCCTGTCTCTCAAGTGACTGCCCTGGTCTCATTTCTCTGATGAAGCAGGCTCTCTCTTATAGGAAGACCCATCTTGGAACTACGGTCACATGATGCCTAGTAACCTGGCCCAACCACTAGGTCCAAATCCATCACCTGGGACCAGATGCCAAGGCACAGGTAGTGCTGAGCCCAAATCCTTTAAAGAACCACCCCAGCCTTTGACAATTCCTTTGGCACATAGATAGATCCAACTGTGACTTGAGGGTTTTTTTAATCATATTTCCATTTTCATCTTTACAAATACATTTCAGCTCTTTACATACCTCTATCTCGACATATCAATATCTGACGTGGATTTTTTTTCCTAGTGAGAATTTCTCACCACTATAATCTATGATTACTAAGTATAGAATAATAAATGGATAGTTGGTTGTGATTCAAAGAACCCAAATGTCATAGTAAATACTGTAAAAGTTTTTGACAAATAGCTGATCTGGAAGGGTGAATTCCACTTTGGGGCCATCTAGGGGCCTCATGGAATATAGCAAAGGTTTTCTGTTTTTACACATTACTGTGCCTGTAGAATTGCTATTATGAGGTAAAACAGCTCTCCACACAAAATATGTGTGTGTATTTGTGGAGTGAGACGATCTTTGATGCTAGAGCAGAAAATTAGTGTTCTCTGGCATTCAGGCATCAGGTTTATTGGATTATGATGCCTTAGCATCACATTTATCATGGAGATTACGGGTTTATTTTCTTATGAAGATTACATGCATAATTCCATTTTAGATACTACATCTAGGATAATAGATGACCCTAGAGTGAATATGGAGATGTAACTCATTTGAGGGATGCTGCTGACATCCTAAATCTCCAGTGTGCAGTTTGAGTGATTTATAACAGGCCTCAGAGCTATTCTTTCATACACCAAAGGTCCATTAAATTATTCAGAAGTCTCAGACAAAAATCAGATTAACCATGTATTATGGATGGAAATTCACAATTAAGGATCAAGCTTCAAATAGTTGACTAGAACAGGATGCAGCTAGGGGAATAGTGCCGTGGCACCCTGTGATATTTACATATTGGAGGTGAGGAACAATAGAAGTTGCCATACCAGAACAGTCGGGAGCCATGCCTCTGACTATGATCTATACTTGATGATTCAAACGAAGCCTCAGTAATGTCCCTAGCCAAATGTGCAATGCGATACCAGAGAGGTGGAGGGGGGATTCCTTCCCAGCCCTAGCTGGGGATCAGTTTATGCCCTGAAGCATGAAGAAAAATATCCCTTGTAACTTTTTCACCTAGCTTGTGTAACAGCAGATGTTATTCCTATTAATAAAAATGACTAATCCTTTTCTGAATTTCACTAAACCATTTCCTCACTAATATCCTCCAGTAGTGAATTGCCTGGGTTGTTTATATATTGCACTAAAAATGATTTCCTTTTATCCTTTTAAAATGTATGCCTCCCCCTCCGCCCATTTTCTTTACTGTTATTAAATATTTGAACATATCTGTAGAAAAGGGGAAACATGGTATACAGTCTGTTATGCAAACTCACAGTCCTTTGGTCTGTAAGTTCCTTCTCTCAGTGTTGGACAAATACCGCTTTAAAAAAAGAGCAAAGGCCCATTTTGGGGCCAAGAACCAGTTTACTGGGGGGGGGGGGGGGGGGGAGGGGAGGAGTACAATATGATATTATTGTTCCACTAACTGATGTGTTGAAATGTTTCACTGAGTATTGGTAATGTAATAATTGCATACAATATCTAAGAAAAATATAAGTAACAGATGTGTATTCATGTTGATCCTAATAAGTAGATAGCTTGTACCACAAAGAGAGACTGTCAAAAAATACCATCCTGATGTGTATAACTCAGATAGCTCTCAAGTCTGCCTAATTGCACTGTGAGCATGTATGCATCCCTCCCTGCACTTGGTGGGGTCCTGACCGGCTCCTTTAAGGGCTAGGAGGCCTGGGGTCAGTCAGCCCTGTTCATTGATCCCTGCCCCTTCACACCTGCACTAGGTGTTGGACTTCAGAGCCGGAAGCCCAGTAGCAATAGTAGGAGTGATTCCTGCAGTTTCTAGAAAAATGGGTCCCAGAGAGTCAGAGAGCTGAATGGGGAGGAAAGCAGACAGACTGCTCCTACTTGTGGGCAAGAAGCCTGGTTGATGGCCAGGCGCTGTCTGAGGACTGCAGCTCGCCAGAGCCCATTGTAGAGGATGGACCTAGACCAGATTGTTAGATTGTCTAGGTACTTGGTGGTGGTTGTTGAGACAGGCTGTTCTAGCTGGGGCCTGTCTGCAAGGAAGCCGGCTGGATGCCAATCCTGACTGGGCTGAAGATTCCTTTGTTTTGTGCTTTTGTTGCACTTTGTCTAAAAGACTCTGTTACCCTGGAAGGGTTTGAATTCTCTAAAGCCTCTTGGCTGGAGGACCAACTCATACCTCCATCTGAAGGAGTCGAAAGAGCATGGCGGGGAAGCTGAGGCAGAGCTGTTGCAATGCCACACTATGCCACAAGGGACTGCTCTGGGATGGCAAGTCTTGCACACGTGGTCGAGAATGCAGGCAGGACGACTGCCCTTGGAATAAGGGGAGAGGATGGAAACTTTGGGTGACAGGCTACTGAATGAAGGATATGGTCTGCCTGTTGGTGGTGCAGCAGGAATGGATGCAGACACTCCTACTGAAAGGAGAGCAGAAACAGTACAACTGTAGCTGCTGTGCTGTGTGCTCCAACACCCAGTGCAAATGTACAAACCCCAGGGTGGGGCTCACTGACCAGGGCTGGCTGGCCCCAAGGCTCCTAGCCTTTAAAGGGGCAGACCACACTCTTACAAGTCCTAAGCCCCATATTAAATATTGGTTCTTCTAGGCAACCCAGTGCTTAAGAAGATATGTGTTAGCATATGCATAATCATTATAATAAGCAAGACATTAGCGTGGAAAGATTCACTGACATGTAAACTTTAACTAAATAATCTATTCTAAACACACACACACACAATGTTCCCATAATTAATTCACTACATCAGCATCAACTTATTATGTTTCCATATAAGCGCCTGCTGTAATTCATTCCACAAACTGCAATGTCCTGGGGTGATGAAGTACATCCCTAACAACACTTCTCAACATCACTGGGAACAATGAAGCATAGTGAAAACCCACAGTAGGCCCTATATTGAAGGCCCTATGGCTCACCACCAATAACAGCAAAGAATCCACAGGAGTACCTTTACATGCTATTTCTTTCAGCTCTCACCACTTTCTGTCATCTACTGAAATACAGGCAAACAAAACCATACAGAAAGGCCCTATTCCTCACCTGCACTGGAGCTGCTTTGCACTGGGCTGACTGTGTAAAGCAGCCCTAAAACCAGCTTAACTGGCCACAGGAGGATCACACCGGAGCAGGGAGACCCTCTGGTAGCTCCCTCTCTCAGCTGCTGGTTGTGGCTGGAAAAAGAGAGCATGGACAGAGTTTTCCTATTTCAAGGTGATCCATTGCTATTATATCAGATGCATGAGAATGTTGGCATAAATTGGAGGAACCCTGAGGGGCACTCAGTCCTGATGATCACTCAATTTCTGCTGAGTCAGTGAGTGTAACTGTGTGGCTGGATTTTTTTAATGTGGATACCTGTCCACTGAGATCTGGACTGAGACCACCAACTTGTTTTCATCCAAACTGCCAACAGATGGTAATAACCTTCAGTCTGCACAGACCTACTCTTACATTTTCATTCAATGGTGTGTTGCCTTGTTTTGAATTTTGGGGCATGAGGAAGTAGAATCAATGACTGGTTTTCCCTATTGTGACAAACTCAGACCTGACAGATATAGGAGAGTGGTGGAAGGCACTAGGCAGGTATATCAGCTCTAGAACGGCGAAGGCCCTTTTCCTGATGAGGCTATCTCAGGTTAGAGACACCTGAGTCCAATTAAGAGCTGCTAGTGACCTTTAAAAACTCTTCTGGTGACAGAGAGAGAGAGAGAGAGGTGGGATGAGAAACAAGCTGCAGCAGGGTCAGTGATAGCATGAAGAAAAAGGCTTCTGGGTGGAAGGCTGCTCTGCCTAGGGCAGGGTTAATCAATTATTTTTTGTCAAGGTCTAAATTTCTTGGTCAAGATCCAGACTCCAGAGAAAATAATAATAATAAATAAAAAGATTTCACAGTCCATTCAAAAGCATCTGGCGGTCCGGATTTGAGTTGACCCGCGGCCTGCCTATTGACTACCTCATCTATAGGGGAAATAGGCCAGTTAACCATTTTGTGAAAGGACTGGCCCCCAGAAACCAATGTAATAAGACAACACCCCGGAGAAGTGGCAGAAAAAGGTATTTCTTTTTGTGCTATGAGTTTGGGTGTTTGCTGGGCTTAAGAGAACTGCTTGGGCCTACCCTGAGGCCCACTTTGTAAATACTGAAAAATAAACCAGAGTGAAAAACTAAAAGCCTCCACCATAGGACTGATTTACTCCATGCCCTCCACCCCTGCCAGAGGGAGAAACACGGAGGCCTACAAGTCAAAGTAGGTGCCTTGCCACACTATATACTATTTGTGGCTCTCTATAACATTGTCATATCCCACCTTACTTTGTTTTCCCGACACAAACTGTGTTTAAAACTTTAATTTTGAATTGTGAATTCCCTCTTATTGTTGGATTAAGAATCATTCCTTCTGTGCTGCCTCATGCACCTTGAATGTATTTTTAACTGAAGTGATTATACCAGAGATATTAGACACACTCTCCTTGCATCTAACAGGACTTTACAAAGGCCTTGATTCTGCAGACACTACCAAACATGGTGACTTCTATGAAGTCACTTCACCTCTGCGTGCTTCTGTCTCCCCTCCTAGTCTGCTTTGTCTATTCAGACTAAGTTCTTTGGGGCAAGGACTCTCCCGCCTGGTGTTTGTACAGCCCTTGGTGCAATGGGGCTAATCTCTGCTGGGGGCCCTAGGCACTGCTGTAACACAAACAGGTAATAATAATAACAGGACTGTCAAGGTTCCTTCCGCACTCTGAACTCTGGGGTACAGATGTGGGGACCCGCATGAAAGACCCCCTGAGCTTATTTTTACCAGCTTAGGTTAAAAACTTTCCCAAGGCACACATTCCACTTTGCTCTTGAACAGTATGCTGCTGCCACCACCAAGTGATTCAGACGAATCAGGGAAAGGACCACTTGGAGTCCTATTCCCCCAAAATATTCCCCCAAACCCTACACCCCCTTTCCTGGGGAAGGCTTGAGAATAATATCCTCACCAATTGGTACAGGAGAACACAGACCCAAACCCTTGGATCTTAAGAACAATGAAAAATCAATCAGGTTCTTAGAAGAAGAATTTATTTAAAAAAAGATAAAAGAATCATCTCTGTAAAATCAGGATGGAAGATAATTTTACAGGGTAACAAAAAGATTCAAAACACAGAGGATTTTCCCTCCAAGCAAAACTTTAAAGTTACAAAAACAGGGATAAACCTCCCTCTTAGCATAGGGAAAATTCACAAGCTACAACAAAAGATAATCTAACGCGTTTCCAAACTATTACTTACTATTTCTGCAATATTAGATGCTTAGTTCAGATATGGCTTAGGGAGATGGATTTTCCCTGCCCTGGTTCCTTGCTGACTCTGAGAGAACAAAGGATCACAAAAACCTTCCCCCACAGATTTGAAAGTATCTTCTCCCCTTATTGGTCAGGTGCCAACCAGGTTATCTGAGCTTCTTAACCCTTTACAGGTAAGGAGGGATTTTATGCTATCCTTAGCTGTATGTTTATGACAAGGACTATGTCCAGTAGTAAGCATTATGCATGTAAGTATTTGCATGATCAGGCCCATACGAAGCTCATTGAAAGTACCAGCCAAGAAGCCAAAATATTGGATTTAATGTTTAATTATGTGTAAGCAGGGTCTGAATGAACTCTCCTCTCACAGCTAGCTGGTAGGGGGAAAGACTTCAGGAGCAAACTGTATTTACATGAATACACCTACTCTGCGTAGGTATTAGAATCATAGAATCATAGAATATCAGGGTTGGAAGGGACCTCAGGAGGTCATCTAGTCCAACCCCTGCTCAAAGCAGGACCAATTCCCAACTAAATCATCCCAGCCAGGGCTTTGTCAAGCCGGGCCTTAAAAACCTCCAAGGAAGGAGACTCCACCACCTCCCTAGGTAACGCATTCCAGTGCTTCACCACCTCCTAGTGAAATAGTGTTTCCTAATATCCAACCTAGACCTCCCCCACTGCAACTTGAGACCATTGCTCCTTGTTCTGTCATCTGCCACCACTGAGAACAGCTGAGCTCCATCCTCTCTGGAATCCCCCCTCAGGTAGTTGAAAGCAGCTATCAAATCCCCCCTCATTCTTCTCTTCTGGAGACTAAACAATCCCAGTTCCCTCAGCCTCTCCTCATAAGTCATGTGCTCCAGACCCCTAATCATTTTTGTTGCCCTCCGCTGGACTCTTTCCAATTTTTCCACATCCTTCTTGTAGTGTGGGGCCCAAAACTGGACACAGTACTCCAGATGAGGCCTCACCAATGTCGAATAAAGGGGAACGATCACATTCCTCGATCTGCTGGCAATGCCCCTACTTATACAGCCCAAAATGCCGTTAGCCTTCTTGGCAACAAG
>NW_020692237.1:0-1407 GCF_002925995.2 Terrapene triunguis
GATGAGATGATGGTGTAGAGAGGAGGGGTTTAGATCTATTAGGAACTTGGAAAACTTTGGGGATGGGAGAGCCTATACAGGAGAGATGGGCTTCACCTAAACCAAAGTGGAACCAAACTGCTGGCACTTAACATTAAAAAGGTTGCAGAGCAGTTTTTAAACTAAGAGATGGGGGAAAGCCAACTGCTGCAGAGGAGCACGTGGATTAGACAGAGATTTCTCTTAGAGGAGAGTCTATTGATAGAGATTCTCTAGGTTTTAGTCAGGAGGAGAGGATGGAAGAGGATAAAGTAGGGGCCAGATCACACAAGAAACATTCTCATAAAAAAGAATCTGAAACATCAGAAAGGGGAAGACAAATAAACAGTGACAAGTTTTAAAAGTGCTTGTACACAAATGCTAGAAGTCTAAATAATAAGGTGGGTGAACTAGAGAGCCTCATGTTAAAGGAGGATATTGATATAATAGGCATCACAGAAACCTGGTGGAGTGAGGACAATCAATGGGACACAATCATTCCGGGGTACAAAATATATCAGAAGGACAGAACAGGTCATGCGGTGGGGGGGTGGAATGGCACTATATGTGAAAGAAAATGTAGACTCAGATGAAGAAAAAATCTAAAGTGAATCCACATGTTCCATAGAATCTCTATGGATAGTAATTTCATGCTCTAATAAGAATATAAGAATAGGGATCTTATTATCAACCACTTGACCAGGACAGTGATAGTGATGATGAAATGCTAAGGGAGATTAGAGAGGCTATCAAAATAAAGAACTCAATAATAGTGGGGGATTTCAATTATCCCCATATTGACTGGGAACATGCCACCTCAGGATGAAATGCAGAGACAAAATTTCTCGATACTTTAAATGACTGCTTCTTGGAGCCACTGGTACAGGAACCCACAAGGGGAGAGGCAATTCTCGATTTAGTCCTGAGTGAAGCGCAGGATCTGGTCCAAGAGGTAACTATAACAGGACCGCTTGGAAATAGTGACCATAATATAATAACTTTTAACATTCCTGTGGTAGGAAGAACACCTCAACAGCCCAACACTGTGGCATTTAATTTCAGAAAGGGGAACTATGCAAAAATGAGGGGGTTAGTTAAACAGAAATTAAAAGGTACAGTGACTAGAGTGAAATCCCTGCAAGCTGCATGGACACTTTTCAAAGAGACCATTATAGAGGCCCAACTTAAATGTATACCCCAAATTAAAAAACACAGTAAAGGAACTAAAAAAGAGCGACTGTGGCTTAACAACCATGTAAAAGAAGCAGTGGGAGATAAAAAGGCATCTTTTAAAAAGTGGAAGACAAATCCTAGTGAGGTAAATAGAAAGGAGCATAAACACTGCCAAATTAAGTGTAAAAATATAATAAGAAAAGCCAAAAAGGAGTT
>NW_020692238.1:0-1703 GCF_002925995.2 Terrapene triunguis
CCCCCCGCCATCTGCTGGTGCAGTGCGGCCAGCCAGTACAGCTCCTCCAGCCCCGCCTTGGGGTCCCCTCCGTCCCCCAGCCCCGCTTCGCTCAGCGTGGGGGAGGGCGGCACTGAGCTGCAGGGGGAAGGGTCCAGGGA
Organism: Terrapene triunguis; assembly: GCF_002925995.2. NCBI lineage: Eukaryota > Metazoa > Chordata > Testudines > Emydidae > Terrapene > Terrapene triunguis. The sequence continues at coordinate 141 of NW_020692238.1, forward strand.
GGCCCCACCCACTGGGCCGGCCGGCTCGCGCTTGACCTCAAACTTCAGCAGGTCAAAGTCGTTGAGATATTCCAGTGCCAGGGGGCTGGTGGGGAGCTCGGCCAGGGGCACCGACATCCTGAGTGGGGCAGCACTGTGGGGCATGGGACCTGGGGGAGAGAAGAGAGACAGGTGAGGGGACTGGGGCTGATTGGGCAGCAGACCCACTCCACTCTATATGGACCGGCAGTGTCTAAGGACCAGGTATACGGACTGGCTGTGTCTAAGGACTGCCTTTCTAAGTGGACCAGTTATATGGACCAGCTTTGTCAATGGGCCAGCTACACAAACCAACTTTCTAAACAGAACAGCTATATGGACCAGTTGTGTCTATGGACTGGCTTTCTTTGTAGACCACTTTTGTCTGTGGACCAGTTCTACAGACTAGCTTTCTGGTTTTATAAGCCAGGTATATGGACCAGCTGTGTATATAGACTGGTATAAAGACCAGCTTTCTATATTGGCCAGGTATAGGTACCAGCTAAGACCATAGACTGTCTATATGGACCAATTCTGTATATTGACCAGCTATATAGACAGCCAAGGAACCACCCAGGTATCAGGGCAAAGGGATGTCTCCAATATAGGGTCTTTGCTCTATACAGACCTGTCTCCTATAGACCAATGGCTGTATATGGGGGGAGGGATAGCTCAGTGGTTTGAGCATTGGCCTACTAAACCCAGGGTTGTGAGCTCAATCCTTGAGGGGGCCACTTAGGGATCTGGGGCAAAATCAGTACTTGGTCCTGCTAGTGAAGGCAGGGGGCTGGACTTGATGACCTTTCAAGGTCCCTCCTAGTTCTAGGAGATAGGATATCTCCATTAATTTATATGGACTGAATTGATGTATGGTCCAATTCGGCTGGTTTCACACAGGTTTTGCATTATGGGGTCCCTTGCTATGGGCTGCCTCTGTCTCACAGAGGAATGGGTCTACATGGGCCATCTGTGTGTATATGGACCAGTTCTGTGTAAGGACCAGGCTATACAGTCCACAGAGGGAGCTGAGCAAGACTAAAGCAGCACAGGCCCCCTCTGGTGACAAACGGCCTCCCTCAGAGCCCAGCCCAGGTACCATCCCCCTCCCCCAATTTCTCCTTCTCGCACACGTTCCCGTCCCCTTCCTCTGCCCCTTCACACTCAGCCCCCTGCTCCCCAGCGGTCTGTACAGCTCCTTGTCCACCCACCCCCGCCATCCCCCCACACTTCCTCCATATCCCCACGTCCCATCCATCCCCCCCACGTCCCATCCATCCCTCCCCCCTGTCCCCATCTCCCCACATCCAACCCTCCCACCCTCTATCTCCCACACCCCCCTCCTCCATCCATCCCCCCCACCTGTCCCTCCCAACCCCTATCCCCGCCCCCATCCATCCCTCCCCACACACCATCCCTTCCCCCCAGGAGCGGCACCAGAGTTTTTGGCGCCCTAAGCGGGGGTCCTTCTGCGCTCCCGGTCTTCAGGGCACTTCGGCGGCGGGTCCCGGAGCGAGTGAAAGACCCGCCACAGAATTGCCACCGAAG
>NW_020692239.1:0-2699 GCF_002925995.2 Terrapene triunguis
CCCAAGTCAAAAGGGGGTCTACGGCCCATCTTAGACTTGCGCGGACTCAACAAATTCATAGTAAAGTTGAAGTTCCGCATGGTATCATTGGGGACCATCATCCCTTCACTGGATCCTGGAGACTGGTTCGCCGCCCTCGACATGAAGGACGCTTATTTTCACATAGCGATCTATCCGCCTCACAGGCGCTTCCTGCGATTTGTAGTAAGCACAGTGCACTACCAATTTGCAGTCCTTCCCTTCGGCTTGTCCTCGGCTCCCAGAGTGTTCACAAAGTGTCTGGCAGTCGTCGCGGCCTTCCTTCGTCGACAAGGGATACAGCTGTTCCCGTACTTGGACGACTGGCTGGTACGCGGCCGCACCAGGGACCAAGTGCAGGCTCATGTCTGCATGGTGACACACACTTTCCACGAGTTGGGCATTCTGCTCAACAGAGAAAAGTACACCCTGGTACCAACTCAGAGGATAGAGTTTATTGGAGCAGTCTTGGACTCCAGACGTGCCCGAGCCATCCTGCCAGACAGCCGCTTTCATACTATCCTAAGCGTCATTCAAGGACTCAGGACTTTTCCAATTACCACCATAAGAATATGCCTTGCCCTATTGGGCCACATGGCCTCGTGCACCTACGTAACCAGGCACGCCAGGCTACGGCTTCGCCCACTGCAGGCTTGGGTGTCATCGGTCTACCGTCCTCATCGGGACGACCTAAATATGGTGGTCACGGTTCCGGCCTCGGTCTTGGCCTCCCTCACCTGGTGGACGGATCGTACGATGGTCTGTGCAGGAGTGCCCTTTCACGCCCCACAACCCTCCCTCCACCTAGTCACGGACGCTTCATCTCTAGGATGGGGCGCTCACCTCGGGGAGTACCATACCCAGGGCCGGTGGTCCATGGCCCAACTAGCCCTCCACATCAACGTCCGAGAGCTGATGGCGGTGCGCCTAGCTTGCCAGGCATTCCTCAACTTCCTACAGGGCCGTTGCGTGTTGGTTCTCACCGACAACACCACGGCCATGTTTTACATCAACAAGCAAGGCGGAGCCCACTCATCGCTACTATGCCAAGAGGCCGTTCGCCTATGGGACTTCTGCATTGCCCACTCAATACATCTCACGGCATCCTTCCTTCCTGGAGTCCAGAATACGCTGGCGGACCGTCTCAGCAGGTCCTTCCAGACACACGAGTGGTCAATTCGCCCGGACGTCATCTATTCCGTCTTCCAGAGGTGGGGATTTCCCCAGGTCGACCTCTTCGCATCTCGGGCCAACAGGAAGTGCCAGACATTCTGCTCCCTGCACGGGCGAGCCCCGGGCTCCCGGTCAGATGCCTTCCTTCTGACATGGAAGGATCACCTCTTCTACGCCTTCCCTCCATTTCCGCTGGTCCACAGGGTACTGCTCAAGATCCGCAGGGATCATGCACGGGTGATTCTAGTCGCCCCCGCTTGGCCGAGGCAGCACTGGTACACCACACTGCTGGAGCTTTCAGTACGAACGCCGATCACACTCCCCTTGAGTCGGGACCTCATCTCCCAGGACCACGGCCGGTTGTGTCACCCCGACCTACAGTCTCTCCACCTCACGGCGTGGATGCTCCATCGTTGAGTCGGACAGAGCGGCAGTGCTCGCAGGCCGTCCAGCAGGTTCTGCTGGGAAGTCGAAAGCCCTCTACGCGGACCACTTATCTAGCCAAGTGGAAGCGGTTCTCCTGTTGGTGTGAGCAACGAGCTACGTCTCCCTCGCAGGCTCCTATCCCCTGCATACTGGAATACCTCCTGTCCTTGAGACAGCAAGGCTTGGCGACATCCTCAATCAAGGTTCACCTCGCCGCTATTTCCGCTTTCCACCCAGGAGAACTCACGTCCTCCGTCTTCTCTAACCCGATGGTCGTTAGATTCCTCAAGGGCTTAGACCGGCTGTACCCACAGCAACGCCAACCGGTGCCGACGTGGGACTTCAACCTCGTTCTCTCCAGGCTCACAGGGCCTCCGTTTGAGCCATTGGCGACCTGTTCACTCCTGTACTTATCCTGGAAGACAGCCTTCCTCGTAGCCATCACATCAGCACGGCGTGTTTCTGAGCTCAGAGCGCTGACGTCCGAGCCCCCATACACGGTGTTCCACAAGGACAAGGTGCAGCTCCGCCCCCACCCTGCCTTTCTTCCGAAGGTGGTCTCACCTTTCCACGTGAACCAGGATATATTTCTCCCGGTCTTCCATCCAAAACCGCACGCTACTCGTCAAGACCAGCGTTTACATTCTTTGGACGTTCGCAGGGCCCTGGCTTTCTATATTGACCGTACAAAGCCATTTAGGAAAACGACGCAACTCTTCGTTGCGGTGGCCGACCGGATGAAAGGCTCACCGGTCTCTTCACAGTGCCTGTCCACTTGGATCACCTCCTGTATTCGTGCTTGCTACGACCTGGCCGGTGTACCGACGCCACGCCTCACCGCTCATTCCACGAGGGCCCAGGCCTCCTCGACTGCCTTCCTGGCTCAAGTCCCGATCCAAGATATTTGTAGAGCTGCAGTGTGGTCATCGGTCCACACATTTGCTACTCACTATGCGCTGGTGCAACAATCCAGAGACGACGCTGCTTTCGGGTCAGCGGTTCTGCACACAGCAATGTCTCACTCCGACCCCGCCACCTAGGTGGGGCTTGGGAGTCACCTAACTGGAATGGATATGAGCAAG
>NW_020692240.1:0-1235 GCF_002925995.2 Terrapene triunguis
TGTGAGAGACCCCTGATAATGGGAGGCCTTCTGGTGATTAAACAACTAATTTTAAAGAGACTATAAATAAAATATACTGCTGCATCACCCTTGCTTCATTCTTTAAACTTGTCCCAATAAATAACTGAACGTCTCAAACAAACAGGCCAGAGGCATGAGTAGAGAATTACAGCACTGATTGCTGTTAAATCTTCATCTGCGTGGGTCTGGGACGGTTAACGCTTAACCTGCTGGCACTTATTTTTACCACTGGCGTAATCTGTCATCTCTGTATGGGGGGAGGGATAGCTCAGTGGTTTGAGCATTGGCCTGCAACCCCAGGGTTATGAGTTCAATCCTTGAGGGGGCCACTTAGGGATCTGGGGTAAAATCAGTACTTGGTCCTGCTAGTGAAGGCAGGGGGCTGGACTCCATGACCTTTTAAGGTCCCTTCCAGTTCTAGGAGATAGGATATCTCCATTAATTTATTTTATTTTTATTTATTTATGTCATCTCTGTAGACAATTGTCATATGAATCCTGGTCGCAAATGTGTGTGTGAGAGAGAGAGCGCGGGGGGGGGGGAGGCAATAGGCCACATGTGCTCCCCTTCCTTACTAAGGCTGTGGAGTAACTGCTCACCTGCTACTGCAACTTGGCACTTAAGGTTTCTAATCCTCAGCCCCTCATACATTCCATAGAGTCATAGATGTTAAGGCCAGAAGGCACTTTTATGATCATTTAATCTGACCCTCTGTATGACACAGGCCAGAGAATTTCTCCCAGTGATTCCTGCATCCAGCCCAGTAACTTATGGGTGAGCTAGAGCAATTCTTTATTAATTTATTTATTTTTAAGGAAGAGACTTACACTTCTGATTGAAGGACTACAGGAGATGGAGACTCCACCATGTCCCTTGTTCCAGTGATTTAAGTACACACATTGTGAAAAATTTGCACCATATTTTGTCTGGCTTCAACTTCCTGCCACTGGAATTGTTATTTCCTGGAGCTCACAGCCAGTTTAGTTGGGCTGCTCGCTCTGTTCAATGATACGCCTTATCATTTTATCCTGGAGGTCTGGAATGTGTTTTCCAAAAAAGTAACTGTTGTGCTATAAAGGAAGCCCATGATATGCAGGGGGTTAGATGAGATGCTCTAAAGGTCTCTTCTGGCCATAAAGTCTACTAATTTTGGAAAAACTGAGTGTAGCATTGGGAGCAGCCTCTGATGTTTTACTGTCTAGCCGGCTTGCTTC
>NW_020692241.1:0-6587 GCF_002925995.2 Terrapene triunguis
CTTGCTTGTCATTTCTTGCCATGGTGCAAGTAAGACACCCCAGATCCCACCACCTATCTTTTTCCAGTGGGCTCCAGATGTGTTCTAAGGTCAGGCTGGGCAGAGAACTCTGGGGAAATGAGGAGTTTGTGACATGGATGCAGGCCTTTGCTCTTCTGTGACTCAACTCTGTGATGTGAGCTGATAAAAGTTTGAGCATGTCTCCTTCTGCCATTGCACTTAGGTTTTGGAACGGTCTCTCCGTACTCGGTGTGCCAAACCACTTCCCGCTCTTAGCTCAAATCCCTCCTTATCCACAAAGCCCTTTCAAAGAGGATCCCACAAAGAATACAGGCTGTGATTTTTAGACTGGTGTGTGTCCGATACAGACACACGGGCCCAGTTCTGCAATCCTTCCTGACCCGGGGTGAAACTCACTCCTGTGTAGGAAGCCTGGGCACCTCTTCGGCTCTGCACGGGCGTGAATTTTACTTGCTGAGTAGCGTTGTACTCATTCACTCAAACTGCCCTTTTGATGTCAGTGGGGCTGTCTATGCAAGTCGTGTCCAACGTGAGTAAGGATTGCAGAATAAGGCCATTGTATTGTAAGCTCCTTTGGGTAGGGGCCACTTCTTCTGCTTGCGAAGTATTGAGGGAATTGATGGGGCTCCAATAAATAATCAACCCACAGAAGCTTTTAGGTTCTGTGAATCTACCCTGTGCCTTTTTCTTGTTTCTTCTCTCCTCCCCCCTTACAAATCTGGACTGTTCGTAGCCCTGCAGCTTTCCAGTGAAACTGAAAGAGCCAGAAATATTGGTTCTGGGAAGTTTTTCTTTTCTTTTCTTGGCTGCTTTCCCTGGGATTTTCCAAAGGGTCCCATTACGGGATATTATGTTTCAGATCAAACAAGTATACACAAGACCCTTCCCAGCTCCCGTCGTCTGGTTAGGAGAATTTCTGCTGGTAGGCCTTAAGTAACCTTTGGAATATTTAACATGAATGTAATCAAAGATGCTGATCAGGGTATATCTAGGTTTTTCTGAGCATGTATAAGTTGCTTTTCTGTTACTCTTGTGAGCTTTCTGACCCCTGCTCTCAGTAATTTTATACAAACCCATGGAAACGGGGCTCACGCTTTTTTGTGTATAGCTGGGAATGGTAAAACATTTACTGAAGTCGCTCTCGCCAAAAGTCAGCCTGTTTCCTACAGCTCAATGTTTTTTGCCCATTGTTAGAGAAATGACTGATATTATTTAAACCCTTAGAGGTCGTTCTCCCTGAACAGCTTTTACTATGTCTTGCCAGGTTTAAAAGACTTAGTGACACCGTGAACTTGAAAATCACAGCTGTGGTTGAAATCTTTGTACCATCTACAGTTACAAGTCAGACCTTAGATTACCACAACTGGAAGACGTTAGCAGGCAAAGTGCATTTCTCTCCGTGTTTTCAGTGTTTACTTTGAGCATCTGACCGCACTTGGTGTATAGCCTTCATGGGGGGCGGGGGGAAGGAAGGTATCTCAGGAAATACTATTTAAAGGGAACTTTTATCAGTAACTGGAATTTTTGAAATTAGTTGCTTTCAAAAACATTCAAGCGGATAGAGCCCTGTTACATTTTCCATGCTGGGGGGGTGACCTGCTACCTACAACTACAAAAGCTGCATATGGTCTTGTTAGAACTGTTTTGCATTAACGTGCAAATGATTTTTTTTTTTTTTAGGGCCCATAGGCACAAGCTTGTATGCCATAGGCATTCAGGTTAAACCTGCGGTCTGAGTTATTCCTAGGGTATGTCTACACTACGGGATTAATCCGAATTTAGATCATTCGAATTTGGGAAACAGGTTGTATAAATTCGATTGTGCGCAGCCACACTAAGCACATTAATTCGGTTTTTAACCACATTAATTCGGTGGTGTGCGGCCACACTAACCCTAATTCGAATTAACAAAATCGATTTTGGCGCTACTCTCGTCGAGGTGGAGTACAGAAATCGATTTTAAGTGCCCTTTAATTCGAATTAACTGGCTCTGTAGTGTGGACGGGTGAAGGGTTAATTCGGATTAACGCAGCTAAATCCGAATTAAAGTCGTAGTGTAGACCAGGCCCTAGAGGGTGAGATCTTACAGCAACACTTTTAGTGACAGTGACACCGAGCGATGTAGATCACGAGCTGTATAAGTAATGAAAGGTGCCCAAAGTTTCTGATACCTTTAAGCAGTTGAGTGTGTTGAATTCCAAGGCCCCGATTCTGCAAACACTTAACCACATGTGCAGGGTGACTCCTGTGAATAGCCCAATTGACGTAAATGGGATTATTGACATGAGACACGACACTCAGATGCTGAAGTCCTTGTAATGTTGGGGTCAAAGTTTAGGACCCTGATTCTGCAGTTATCCCCTTTCTTTCTCCCAGGCAGCTCTTCCCCAAGCACTTGTGCAGTGGAGGGGGCCTGAGGAACTGGAATTAAACCCTGGTTCACCGTGGCCTAAAGAGAGGAGATCACCATTCACCATCATGCCTTTAATAGCAAGACACCAACTGGGGAGCCAGATAGAGCTCTTCTGTTTGTTTAAAACCTGTCACTAGGCTAAAATATCTCTGGAACCATAAAACCTGGTGCTAAGGATTGTCCCAAGTTCCTAGTATACAATAGAGGCAATTAATTTACTTCTGCACAAATTCACGTGGGAGTAAATTTGTATCGGTGTAACACATTTTTAATAAAAGAATGTGTCAGTCAAAGGTCAGTTACCTAACTCCAGGGGTCGTTTTCCATCTCTGATGAGAATTCCACCCAATACTTGTTGATATGCAAAAATCAGTTTATTATTAGAGCAGGTTAGAAAATGTTTTGTGGAAACTTTTGATGAGAATAAAAAAGTTTTTGTCCATTTTGCATAGAAAATTTAGATTTTTTTTTTCTCAGCAAAAATGTGAATACCAGAATATTTTGGCTAAGACCAGAAATATTTCAATTTAGAGATGCAGCTGAGGTGCCTCAGGGATTTGTTGTTTTGTTTTTGTTGTTTTTGCGTGCCTCATGCTCCCATTCTCTTCTACGTTTCCCATGATGCACCACTGGATCTCCTGTTGGAGATAGGAGGCAGTGCATCATGGGAGTCCTTGGCCATGGTGCATCATGGAAGTACTAGTCTGGTGAGGGTGCCCAACCATGGAGGGAGAATGGAAACACAAGGCAACTGAACTACAACTTCCATGAGGCACTCCAGTAGGATACCCAAAATAAAATATTCTGGCATGTCGATGTTCAGTTGTTTCATTTTAACTAAAATGAAATCCCCAGTCTGGGTGGGGTGTAATCATGTTCCAATGGCTTTTCAAAACCACTCTCTAGACCAGGGGTCGGCAATGTTTGGCACGCGGCTCGCCAGGGTAAGCACCCTGGCGGGCCGGGCCAGTTTATTTACCTGCTGACGTGGCAGGTTCGGCCGATCGCGGCCCCCACTGGCCGCGGTTCGCCGTCCCGGGCCAATGGGGGCGGCGGGAAGCGGTGTGGGCGAGGGATGTGCTGGCCGCGGCTTCCTGCCGCCCCCATTGGCCTGGGACGGCGAACCGCAGACAGTGGGGGCCGCGATCGGCCGAACCTGCTGCGTCAGCAGGTAAATAAACTAGCCCGGCCCTGGCGAGCCGCGCAAACGTTGCCGACCCCTGCTCTAGACTATGCCATATAAAGTGAGGCTGGAATGACTGACCCAACAGAAAATTGTCTGCATTAGCAGGAGCCACTAAGCAGAACGTTCTGTTGAATGGAGACCGTTTCCCACTGGAGCGTCCTACATGTTAGGTTTAGGGTTTTTTATTTACACGAACCCTTTTTATTTTGTTGGCTTGTATCCTTTTTCTGTGACTGGCTGAAAGCATGGAGCGGGAGGAAGAACAACTCAGCTGCAGTGAAAACCATGCCCTGCAGATCAGTGCTCTCTACCTGCAGTCAACTGACAGCTCTGACTCATTCTCGGCATTTTTCTGATTGATCTAATGAGCCTCAGATGTTGATTCTATAGCTAGTTCATTTAAGCTTTCAGTCTTAATGGTGTGTATGTAAGTGAGACATTCTTATCTTCAACAGCATTCACTTCCCACTAATCACGTATTAAAAGGCCATCACTGTAGTAAGAGAGCAACATTAACGAACCGCTGGTAAAACTAAACGACCTGGGCACATGCCACTTAGCAGCACTTTTCTTGGCCTCCCATCCCAGTCCCGTCATTAGTAATTTTGGAGAACTTTGGAGCCAGCCTGCAGTCGCTAAATATTTTGCAGACATTTCGAATAATAAGACATGGCTTAGAGAGATGGTTGGTTTAGTATTGTCCGAGATTTATCTTTTGGCTAACAGACGGTGAGGATTTCGCAGCTTTGTTGCTTAAGTTTAGTAAAGGTGGAGATTACTTCAGAGTACAGCAGCAAGGTGCAAATAGGTTGTAAATAACTGTACAAAACTGAGCCCTGGGATTGGGTGTGCTTTGGGGATTTTTTGGGTGGCACTACCTTTGCTTATGTTGGTAACGGCCTCCTCTCATTCCCTTTACCCAGTGCTACTTATTGATGAGTGTCTTCTCCTCTGCAGCTCCTGGGAGAGCCTCCTACCATCTCTCTTCCTCATCAACTGCCCCCAGATAACCTAGTTCAGCAAGGTAGTTAAGCATGTGCCTCCCTGTAAGCGTGTGAGTAGTCTCATTAAAATCCGTTGGGGCTGCTCTTGTATTTAAAGTTAAGCATATGCTTAAGTGCCTTGCTGCATCTTCCATGCCTATTCTTAATTTTTCTTGTCCTCTGCTGCTGTGAATCGGATCACATTTAACGCAATACATTGGTTTTGGAACATGGTTTGTTTGAAAGATGGTTAACCCAAAAAAAGCGTTTGGTCTTGCAGACTGTCAATTTCTATGTAAGGTGCTTATATGGCCCTATTCCCCTTTACCATAGTACTTGAGCACTCAGGCTAGGTCTACACTACAGCGGGGTTCCGACCTAAGATACGCAACTTCAGCTACGTGAATACCGTAGCTGAAGTTGCGTATTTTAGGTCGGCTTACCTGGAGGTGAGGACGGGGGAAAGCCGACCGCTGCCGCCGACTCCGCTGCCGCCTCTTGTCGAGGTGGATTTCCGGAGTCGACGGCAGAGCGATCAGGGATCGATTTTACCTCACGAGACGCGGTAAGTCGATCCCCGATAGACCGATTGCTACCCGCCGGATCGGCGGGTAGTGAAGACATACCCTGTGTCTTTAATCCTCCGCACACACCTGGGAGGTAGGCCATGTTCTGACCGCCATTTACAGATGGGGAACTGAGGCACAGAGTGGCTTGCCAAAGGTGTCACAGGATATTTGTGGCAGAGCAGAAATAGAGCCTGGGTCTCCTGTGGCCCAGGCTAATGCTCTAATCACTGGACCATTGTTCCTCTCCTAAGAGCGCATAGTCCCATTGACAGCAGCGGAGTAGGGGCATATTCATGCAAAGATCAAGCCCTGAAGTTGCAGTGAAGGCTGCTTTTTGAAATGTGTGCAGTAGAACTCAGATTACATTTTTACCAATCGTATGACTCTGTTAGAACTAGGAGAGTAATTTCCAAATTGTCCCTGTTTTTGTACTCCACCGCCGCGAGTTGACGGGGGAGCGGCAGCAGTTGACTCACTGTGGTGAAGACACCATGGTAAGTCGATCTAAGTATGTCAACTTCGGCTACGTTATTCACGTAGCGGAAGTTGCGTAACTTAGGGTATGTCTACACTACGAGAGTAGTTCGATTTTAGTTAAATCGAATATGTGCAATCGATATTAGAAAGTCGAACGTGTGTGTCTACACTAAGGACAGTAATTCGACTTTGTCAGTCCACACTACCAGGGAAAGCGTCGACATTGGAAGCAGTGCACTGTGGGCAGCTATCCCACAGTTCCCGCAGTCCCCGCTGCCCAGTGGAATTCTGGGTCGAGCCCCCAATGGCTTCTGGGTAAAAAATTGTGGCGAGGGTGCTTTTGGGTAACTGTCGTCATCCGTCAGTCACTACCGCCCTGCCTCCCTCCCTGAAAGCGCCGGCGGGAAATCAGTTCGCGCACTTTTTGATCAGTGACAGCGCGGACGCCACAGCACTGCGATCATGGATCCCGCTGCGACCATCGCTGCAGTTGTGGCCGTTCTCAACGCCTCGCACCTTATCATACACCTTTCCCAGAGGCAGATGCAGAGAAATCAGGCGAGGAGGCTACGGCAGCGGAGTGAGGGCCTGAAGTCGGAGAGTAGCACAGAGCTGTCAGAAACCACGACACCCAGCGCCGAGGACATCACGTTTGCAATGGGGCATGTGGATTTTGTTGAACGGCGATTCTGGGCCCGGGAAACAAGCACGGACTGGTGGGACCGCATAGTGCTTCAGGTCTGGGATGAATCCCAGTGGCTGCGAAACTTTCGCATGCGGAAGGGGACTTTCCTGGAACTTTGTGAGTTGCTGTCCCCTGCCCTGAAGCGCAAGGACACCCGCATGCGAGCAGCCCTGACTGTCCAGAAGCGAGTGGCCATAGCCCTCTGGAAGCTTGCAACGCCGGACAGCTACCGGTCAGTCGCGAACCACTTTGG
>NW_020692242.1:0-4166 GCF_002925995.2 Terrapene triunguis
GGGGGGGGGACCTGGAGGACTGGCCAAGCAACCCCCAGGGTGCCCTGGTCGTGACCCGTAGCCAGAGCCGGCGAGGGGCACTGCGCCCTGGCCTTGGGGAGGGTGCCTTGCCTGAGGCGCAGGACCCTAACCTGGTGGGGAGGGAACACCCAGGGACACGGCTCAGGAAGGCTGCGGCTTCAGACCCAGCCGACGAGAGAGAGCAGGTGGCCATCCCTGTCCCAGCTGCTGAGTTCCAGGCCGAGTTGCAGAAAGATCCCTCCTTGAGGAAGATAAGGGACCTGGCCGACCGCAGTGCGGTACAAACCATGGGGAGAGGTGGCCGAAAAAGGTTCCTGTGGCAGAAAGGGTTCCTGTACCGAGAATGGGCTCCCCCAGGGAAAATGGAGTCAGGGGGGATCAGGAGGCAGCTGGTGGTACCCCAGAAGTATCGCCGCCAGCTGCTGCACCGGGCCCATGACATTCCCCTCTCAGGACACCAGGGAACATGGCATACGCAGCAGAGGCTGCTACGGAGCTTTTACTGGCCTGGGGTCTTTGTTACTGTCCGACAGTATTGCCGATCCTGTGACCCCTGTCAGAGGGGGAGGAAGGCCCGGAACAAGGGGAAAACGGCTTTAGGACCTTGCCCAGCATAGAGGAGCCTTTCCAGAGGGTGGCCAAGGTTAAAAGGGGGGCTCTGAATCAAGAGAGCCTGAGTCACCGACCTCCAGACTGGAGCGCTGGGAGAAGACCCCAGTCCAGTTGGAACCCCAGGGGTATTGGGGTGGGAAAAGGGCACAGGCCGCATAAACCTTCCCACATGCGAACTACGAGTGCCATCGAGCACCCCCGACCTATGGGGGGGCGTGAAACTGGAGGGGCCTGGTGTAAGTCTCACCAAGGAGTGGGAGGGATGCTGGGGCATCCACGGGAACGGGGGTAGGTTCGAACTTCCCCGGATCACTGGCTAAAGTGACCCCGCTCAGTTCGGTCTCGAAGGGGGGAGAGATGTGACAAACTGGGACTGTTCTTACTGTGGTCTGTGAATGCTGATAGGGGACTGTGGCTAGGATAGTCTGCATTGGGGGATGGGAAACTGACCGAAGGAGAATACCTGAGCATGTAACATGAGAACCCAGGAAGGGGTTAGAAGCCAGGTGACACCTTTGCCCGGGAAACTGAACAAAGGCTGGGGGAGGGGTTGCTGAAGGGGTTTTTTTACAGGAGCTGGCTGGTGATATGGCTGGGAGGCAGATGGGGCTCTGACCTCCCAAGGGGGCTGGGGTGCCCGGGGACCCCAAGATGGACCTAACTGAGGGGGATCCTGTTGTCTGTGCCTGCAAGACCTGTCTTGGACTGTGTTCCTATCATCTAAATAAACCTTCTGCATTACTGGCTGGCTGAGAGTCATGGTGAATCGCAGGAAGCCGGGGGTGCAGGGCCCTGTGTCCCCCCACACTCTGTGACAACTTGTGGCAGAGGTGGGATCTACTGCACCCCGTGGACGGCGCTTCTTGCAGTAAGTGACTGGGGAGCAGTAAAACGAAGGGGGATCGACGGGGACCAGGTGGGCTGAAGATCAGAGAGAGACTGTTTCAGGGGCGATTAACCCCTGGGAGTGTGTGACCAGTGAGAAGAACTTTTGCAGTAACAGGGTCCCCTGGGGGATCGCAGCGAGCAGTCCTGGGGCGGAGGAGTCTGCAGCTCGACCCTGGCAGAAAGGTGGTGACCTGAAGAAGGGCTGGCACACTAGTGGTCCCCCTTGAACGGTGAAAAGCGGAGAGCACAGGCCGGCGAGTGGCCAGCAGAAGGATGTATGCTAAACGCCTTAAGAGCGACCTGGTGGAGCTGTGCAGGCAGAGGGGGCTGCGCATTGAGAGGTCCACCAAAGAACAGCTAATTGCCCAGCTGGAGGACAGGGATCACTTGGATGAACCAAGCCCTGTGCCTGAGGGCAGCCGCCCGGCGGATGCAGCGTGGGCCCCAGGGATTGACATGGCTGGGAGGAGTCAGACTGCTGCCGAGGACATCCCGAGACCCTGCCTACCTATGCCTCGGGGAAGGGTTGGGGGAAGCCCAGCGAATACCGAGGGCACCCTGACCCCGGTGGCCAGCAGGGGATCGTCCCGGCGGAGCTCCCCGTCCCGGGAGCGGATGCGACTGGAATGTGACAGGGAGCTGAGACTGAAAGAGCTCGAGTTAAGGCAGCAAGAACTGAAGCAGGAGTGGGAAGAGAAGGAGAAACAACGTCAGCATGAGCTGGAACTGGCCAGGCTGAGGAGCAGTGGGGCCCCGGCTGCGGTGAGCGAGGGGGGACCCAGGACTGCAAAGAGCTTTGATAAGTGCTTCCTGGCCCAGCGTAAGGATGGGGAGGACATGGATACCTTCCTGACGGCCTTTGAGAATACCTGCGAGCTGCTCCAGGTTGACTCTGCAGACAGGCTCCAGTTTCTCATCCCCTCACTGGACTCCACAGCCAGGGACGTGTACAGCCGACTGAAAGGGGCGGAGACAGGGGACTACGAACTGTTCAAAAAGGCCCTGCTCCGCGAGTTTGGGCTGACCCCTGAGATGTACCGGCAAAGGTTCCGGAATCAGCGTAAAACCCGTGAGGTCACATACCTACAACTAGCCAATCGGGCGCAGGGGTATGCCTGCAAGTGGACAGCTGGGGCCCAAACTATAGAGGACCTGCTTGACCTAGTCGTACTGGAGCACATGTATGAGCAGTGGCCATCCGACCTGAGGCGATGGTTGATGGACCAAAAGCCAGAGAACCCGCAGCATGCAGGCCAGTTGGCCGACGAGTTTGTGAACAGTTGGGCAGGGGATAACAGGGAGGAGTCCTAAAGGAACAGGCCCGCCACAACGCAGAGAGTGTGTCACCATGGGACCGCCCAGCGAGGAAATCTGGAGAACCCCCACCAAAGGGGAATATCCAGCGTCAGGTCCATCCGACCCGCTCGAGAGGACCCACGGGACATGGGCTGCTATCACTGTGGCCAGAGAGGCCACGTACGGGCCCAGTGCCCCAGGCCCAGGGACAGACTGAGCAGACCGAACCCACAGAGGGTTGACTGGGTAGAGACCCAGCCGGGCGAGAGGCAGCATTCCCAGGGAAGGGGGGCTGGCAGAGTACCACCTGCTAAGGAGGGAGGAGAGCTCCAGGCCAGCTCCTCTGAGGGGCTGGATGCTCCACACTCAGGGTTTTGGGTTTATACGGTGGGCGCGGGGCTGTCCCTCCGGAGAGAGTACCTTGTTCCCCTGGAGGTGGATGGGAGGAAGGTCAATGGATACTGGGATACGGGCACAGAGGTGACGCTGGCCCGGCCTGAGGTGGTGGTCCCAGATCGGGTGGTGCCCGACACCTACCTGACCCTGATCGGGGTGGGTGGAACCCCATTCAAGGTACCTGTGGCGAGGGTGCACCTGAAGTGGGGGGCCAAGGACGGCCCCAAGGACGTGGGGGTACACCCGTATTTGCCCACTGAGGTGTTGATGGGGGGGGGACCTGGAGGACTGGCCAAGCAACCCCCAGGGTGCCCTGGTCGTGACCCGTAGCCAGAGCCGGCGAGGGGCACTGCGCCCTGGCCTTGGGGAGGGTGCCTTGCCTGAGGCGCAGGACCCTAACCTGGTGGGGAGGGAACACCCAGGGACACGGCTCAGGAAGGCTGCGGCTTCAGACCCAGCCGACGAGAGAGAGCAGGTGGCCATCCCTGTCCCAGCTGCTGAGTTCCAGGCCGAGTTGCAGAAAGATCCCTCCTTGAGGAAGATAAGGGACCTGGCCGACCGCAGTGCGGTACAAACCATGGGGAGAGGTGGCCGAAAAAGGTTCCTGTGGCAGAAAGGGTTCCTGTACCGAGAATGGGCTCCCCCAGGGAAAATGGAGTCAGGGGGGATCAGGAGGCAGCTGGTGGTACCCCAGAAGTATCGCCGCCAGCTGCTGCACCGGGCCCATGACATTCCCCTCTCAGGACACCAGGGAACATGGCATACGCAGCAGAGGCTGCTACGGAGCTTTTACTGGCCTGGGGTCTTTGTTACTGTCCGACAGTATTGCCGATCCTGTGACCCCTGTCAGAGGGGGAGGAAGGCCCGGAACAAGGGGAAAACGGCTTTAGGACCTTGCCCAGCATAGAGGAGCCTTTCCAGAGGGTGGCCAAGGTTAAAAGGGGGGCTCTGAA
>NW_020692243.1:0-1054 GCF_002925995.2 Terrapene triunguis
GGACATCTGGTGAGACCTCTCAGCCTCCCGCCCCTCAGAGTCTCAGTGCTGATTGGCCGAGCAGGGGGCTATCGCCAGCGAGGAGACTCAGGTCCTTTTGGCCTCTTTTCAAATCAGGCAAATAAGTCACAACCAATGCAATGTATGGGATTAATCTTGCTGCTTCTCTCCATTAATTGTCTCTTAGCAGGTCATGATTTCCTCTAATGGTCTAGGTCTTCTAAAATACTTGCTGAATAATTACTATGAACCACTGTTGGTCTGTAGCTCACTTGAGAGCACTTTATTCTGATCAGTCACTGTATGAAATTCAAGATGTCTCAGATATGTTGAAAGTCAGGAGCAGGGTTTCCTCACATTTTTTATGTCCGTGTGCGGAATGAATTTTGTGATGTGCACCAATATGTGCAATTTTGTTATGTGACACATCACCTGTATATTGCTGCACATCACAAAATTCATTCTGCACATGGACGGTGTGTGGCAGGGGTGAGGCTGAAGGGTTCAGAGTGTGGGAGGGGGCTGAAGTGGGGCAGAGGGTTGGGGTGTGGGCTCTGGGGTGGGGCTGGGAATGAGGGGCTCAGGGCTAGGGCAGAGGGTTGGGGTGCAGGGGGGTGAGGGCTCTGGCTGGGGATGCAGGCTCTGGGCTGGGGCTTGGAATGAGGGGTTTGGGGAGCAGGTTGCCCGAGGGAGAGAGGATTCCCCCCAGCCCTCTCTCACCACAGCAGCTCAGGGCCAGGTGAGAGAGCACCTGTCTCCTGGCCGCAGCAGCTCTTGTGGGGCTCTGCTGGGGCTGGGGGAGGGGACAGGATTTATTTTTCCTAAGTCAAAACGGGGAAGGGAAGGAGTTATGCTTCAGTTTTTACCTTATAAACTTTGGTCCTGTCTAATATATAAGACACTATGGGAATAAGACACCATGTCATGTGGTGACATCACTAGAGCAGAGGGTGTGAGAACTGCAGCAACCGAGAGGGCAGGGGATTTAGAGTCAGATTGCTTCAAATGCTGCATTCGTCGGCTGACATTTAACAGCAATGCTTAGCTAACAGAA
>NW_020692244.1:0-3983 GCF_002925995.2 Terrapene triunguis
CCTAATTTAATGGTGTCCAGTTTGCAAATTAATTCCAATTCTGCAGTTTCTCGTTGGAGTCTGGTTTTGAAGTTTTTTTGTTGGAATATTGTGACTTTGAGGTCTGTAATTGAGTGACCATGGAGGTTGAAGTGTTCATCGACTGGTTTTTGAATGTTATAATTCTTGGCATCTGATTTGTGTCCATTTATTCTTTTGCATAGAGAAGTAAAAACTATTTCCCCATGCTAATTTCCCCCCCTACTGTTACTCACACCTTCTTGTCAACTGTTGGAAATGGGACATCCTGATTATCATTACAAAAGGTTTTTTTCTCCTGCTGATAATAGCCCACCTTAATTGATCACTCTCGTTATAGTTAGTATGGCAACACCCATTTTTTCATGTTCTCTGTGTATATATATCTTCCTACTGTATTTTCCATTGCATGCATCCGATGAAGTGGGTTTTAGCCCACAAAAGCTTATGCTCAAATAAATTTGTTAGTCTCTAAGGTGCCACAAGTACTCCTCGTTCTTTTTGATAAAAGTATTTGTATCAGTAGTTCTTAACTCATAAGTAATGTTTTTTTTATCTTAAGCTAACTTACAGATATTGTCTGATCCACCCCCAGATACCCGTGTGAGGTTAGTGCTTACCCACTTTACAGCAGGTAAAGCAGAGACTTGTCCAAGCCACACCAGAAACTGACTCTGGTAATGGATTATAATACAGGAATTTCTTCCTGGTGCTGTGCCTAGACCAGAAGGCTCTCTGTGTAAATGAAATACAGATGGTCCCATCATCAAAGAACTCTAGTTGCAAGTAATCGTTTCCCTGAAGAAGAATCTTGGGGAAAGACTCGGCGGCTTACATTGACTATGCTCTTCATTTCAGGGAGAAACTGATTGTGATCAAAGAAATCTGCACTTGTGCCTAGCCTGTCTGCAGCCATCAGTATCACAGCTTGATTCTTTATACTTATAACCGACATAGACTAATTATGGTACTTAGTGTGAAAATTTACTTCTCTTGCTCAGTAGCATCTTCGCTTCAGTGTAGAATTTTTATCTTCTCTAATTATATCTAAAATACTGCAGTGTATAATACTAAACGGACATCCCATTTGCTGGCCCTACACTTCAGGGACTCAGAATAATGCAGTTCAATCTGTTCTACTTTTGGAGGGCAGCTCCTTCAGTAATGATCCAGAGCTTAAGATAGATAATGCAAACATTATTAAAGCTGCTATTCATATCTGTTTGATTATAGGGCAATAAGTGAAAGAGATGTAACCAAGTCTGACTGGACCAATTATCAGATCAGAGAACCTTGATTGTTTGATAAATCCAGATCTTCTGAAGATTCTTGCTAATGCAAACAATTAGCACTAATAGAGAATTTCTATTCTGAAATTAACGTTTTTTCCCTTAATACTACATTTTTCAGGTTTTCTTAAAGGATACTGTAAGTACAAGATACCATTTTATGCAAAATAATATGTGAGAAATAATGGCTTTGTGGGGAAAAAAATTTATCTGTGTGATTTTTTTTTTTTTTTTTTTTTTTAGGTTGATGGAAATGTGAGCAAAATTTATTGCCAAAATCTTTGCTTGTTAGCCAAGCTCTTTCTGGACCACAAAACGTTGTATTATGATGTTGAGCCATTCCTTTTCTATGTTCTTACAAAAAATGATGAAAAAGGCTGTCACTTAGTTGGATATTTCTCTAAGGTAAAGCAATATCTCTATATGCTTTTTAATATTAACAATTCATAATTTTTCCACTGTTAAAATTATGCTTCTTATTCAAGTATTTTTGCATATGTAATTTCAATAGATGAAGACAATTTTTAAAATTTGAAATCCCATCTGCAAGTCTCATAAAATTGTTCACTGTCTGATAGACAATAACAATATCTTTATTCCCCTCCCCCAAACACTTACGTTAACTGAGAAAAGTTCTATCTGTATTCAGTAGAGCTGTCAATTAATTGCAGTTAACTCACGCGGTTAACTAAAAAAAATTAATTGAGGTTAAAAAAATTAATCTCAGCTTTAATCGCACTGTTAAACAATAGATTGCCCATTGAAATTTATTCCATATTTTTGTATGTTTTTCTACATTTTTAAATATATTGATTTCAATTACAACACAATATACAAAGTTGACAGTGCTCACTTTATATTATTTTATTACAAATATTTGCACTGTAAAAATGGCAAACAATAGAAATAGTATTTTTCAATTCACCTCATCCAAGTACTGTAGTGCAATCTTTTTATTGTGTAAGTGCAACTTACAAATATAGATTTTTTTTTGTTACATAACTGCACTCAAAAACAACACAATGTAAAATTTTAGAGCCTACAAATCCACTCAGTCCTGCTTCTTGTTCAGCCAATTGCTAAGACAAAGAAGTTTGTTTACATTTACGAGAGATAATGCTGGCAGCTTCTTATTTACAATGTCACCTGAAAGTGAGAACAGGTGTTCGCATGGCACTTTTGTAGCCGGCATTGCAAGGCATTTACGTGCCAGTTTTGTTAAACATTTGTATGCCCCTTTGTGCTTCGGCCACCATTCCAAAGGACATGCTTCCATGCTGATGATGCTCATTTAAAAACAATAAATGCATTAATTAAATTTGTGACTGAACTCCTTGTGGGAGAATTGTATGTCTCCTGCTCTGTTTTAGCCGCCTTCTGCCATATATTTCATGTTGTAGCAGTCTCGGATCATGATCCAGCACATGTTGTTCATTTTAAGAACACTTTCACTGCAGATTTGACAAAACACAAAGAAGGTACCAATGTGAGATTTCTAAAGATAGCTACATCACTCAACCCAAGGTTTAAGAATCTGAAGTGCCTTCCAAAATCTGAGAGGGACGGGGTGTGGAGCATGCTTTCAGAAGTCTTAAAAGAGCAACACTCCGATGCGGAAACTGCAGAACCTGAACCACCAAAAAAGAAAATCAACCTTTCTGCTGGTGGCATTTGACTCAGATGATGAAAATGAACATGCATCGGTCCGTACTGCTTTGGATGGTTATCGAGCAGAACCCGTTATCAACATGGATACATGTCCTCTGGAATGGTGGGTGAAGTATGAAGAGACATATGAATCTCTAGTGCATCTGGCACATAAATATCTTGCAACGCCGGTGTGACAGGTTGGATCACAGCAACCCCCTTGAGACTGCCACCTGATGTACTACCTCTGAGCCTGTTTTCCGTGCTAGCTTGGGACTTCAGTGCCCTGCCTGGTTTGAGCCAGACACGCTAGCCTGCTACAAACACAGACCCAGGTCTGAACTACGTCCCCCAAAAGCTGCAGGCTTAACTGAAAACAGCTTAAGAAGTGCTCCTGTCTCCAGCACTCAGATACCCAACTCCCAATGGGGTCCAAACCCCAAATAAATCCGTTTACCCTGTATAAAGCTTATACAGGGTAAACTCATAAATTGTTTGCCCTCTATAACACTGATAGAGAGCGATGCACAGCTGTTTGCCCCTCCAAGTATTAATACATACTCTGGGTTAATAAGCAAAAAGTGATTTTATTAAATACAAAAAGTAGGATTTAAGTGGTTCCAAGTAATAACAGACAGAACAAAGTGAATTACCAAGCAAAATAAAATAAAACACGCAAGTCTAAGCCTAATACAGTGAAAAAGTGATTACAGATTAAAAACTCACCCTCAGAGATGTTTCAATAAGCTTCTATCACAGACGGGACGCCTTCCTAGTCTGGGCCCAATCCTTTCCCCTGGTATAGTCCTTGTTCCAGCTCAGGTGGTAGCTAGGGGATTTCTCATGTCCGCAGCCCCCTTTGTTCTGTTCCACCCACTTATATATCTTCTGCAAAAGGCGGGAATCCTTTGTCCCTCTCTGGGTTCCCACCCCTCCTTAAACAACAAGGAGTCTGGTGGCACCTTAAAGACTAACAGATTTATGTGGGCATAAGCTTTCGTGGGTAAAAACCTCACTTCTTCAGATGCA
>NW_020692245.1:0-2692 GCF_002925995.2 Terrapene triunguis
GGGGTCTTGGGGAAGGGCCTGGAATCGGGGCATACCCCCTCCAGCCCCCTGCCATGAGCACCGCCATGACCCCAGCCCACACGCCCAGCCCTGTGCCCACCCTGATCCCTGCATCCCCTCACACACCCCCAGCGCCCTGCCCTTACCCCTGCACCCCCACACCTCCCCAGCCCCCTTCCCTGACCCATGCACACCCTCACACCTCCACAGTCCCCTGCCCTGACTCCTGCACCCCCCCCACATCCCCACCCCCATCCAGAGCACCAAAGGGGAGCTCCTACACCCCCCATTCCCACCTGCACCCCTCGCACGAAACAGGAGCTGCCCCAGGTAAGAGCTCCACACCCCAAACTCCTGCCCCAACCCTGAGCCCCCTCCCTCACTCTAGCTCCTGGCCAGAACCCGCACCCCAATGTTTTTTACAATATTTGGAAAGACCATTAAGTGGTCTGTTGAGACCCTATGTGATTTTCAAGTGGTCTGTGGAAAAATAAGTTAGACTACAAGAACAATCAAGGTACCTCACTTTATTTTCATTTACTTGCTATTACTTATAGGAGGATGAAGAAAAAAAGAATGAAGAACGGGGAGGGGGATAAGAGAGAATGGTCTTTTTCTTGGCTGTGTCCCAAGAGGGGCCCCAAAAATGAAGCTGAGCACAGGGCTGGGAGGCCCCACTAACTCTAAATCCACCACTGACTGTCACGTCACCTGGGCTGGGGATACTATGTCAGCTGATCTGCACAGTCTCCAACCTACCTGGGCAGTACAGCAGACATGGCCCTGCCCACTAGCTCCTCTCCACTCCCTAGCGCACCCACCACTTGCTTCCCCCTCCCCCCCACTTAAAAATGATTGCTTGCCCCTCCCCCCTCAGGCTTTTCTGGCAGACCTGTTGCCAGGTATCCAGTTTTAGACTGGAAACTCCAGTAGAAAATGGGACCTGAGTGTCCGGTTAGCAGTGCTGACTGGAAACTAAAAGTCTGGTTACAGGAGTAACCACATTAGTCTCCGCTCGTCCCACTCCAAACACCCACCCCGGAGGGCTGGAAGAGAACCTGTCCTGCTGCTGCAGGAGGAGGGGCAGCTCAGTGCAGAGAGAGATGAAGAGAATGGGCTAGAACCAGGTAGGTACCAGCTCTATGTGGGCAGGGATGGGGCGGGGATCCTCTTTACCTCCTCCCCAGCCGTGCTGCGCTTGCAGTTTACCCCTGGCCCCTCCCTTGCTCCAGGGACCAACCCTAGCTCCCGCCCCATTGTGCTTTTGCCCCCAGCCCCTTTTACAATCATTCCCCCGGGGGGCCCACAAATATGTTTGGCGCCAGGCCCACAAAAAGTTAATCCGGCGCATTACAGGAGTGGGTGGGTGGGTGGGGTCTTTTGGCCTGCAAGGTGCAGCAGGTTGGACTAGACGATCACACTAGTCTCTTCTGTGCTTAAAGACTCTGAGACTTAAAGGGAGAGGGAAGTAAAGGAATTTTTTTTTAAATAAACCAAACATTGTAATACAAGGATAACTCCAACAGCTCACCCTATAGTCTCGCCCCTTTCTTCTACCACTGTGTGTTGAATGACCTGCTGAGATTTGGGACATTGATTCTCTCATTCCATTGCTAAACTGATACAATGTGAGTGAAATTAAACCAATGCCCAGCGGAGAAAACATCACATCATTGCATTAGCTGGGAATTGAACCCACATCAACTGCTTGAAAAGTAACTATGCGCACCACTATACCACCAATGCATCTGGTAAAAGTGTCTCTCCTATGTGCCACTTATGCTTGCCAAATGACTCACCCCCACAGAGCTGGCTGGAGGCAGTCGTTCAGCTATGAGCAGAGACAGGTTCCCAGAGTGACTGACAGATGGGGACATGGGTGCTACATCCCAGCCTGAGGTGGCTCCAATCCCATCTCTGCCCTCAGAGAAGGGAAATGAAAATTGATGACCATAATGACAAATTTTACCCCAGAAGGAAGGAGACAGCTCCTTTTAAAATACATTTTGTGTTGGTTCCTTCTATGTACAGATAGTTTTGTTACTGCTGATTCCGATCCTTGGGCTCTGCCCGATTAAGGAACAATTCAGGTTGTCACTCAAGTGAAGACGGGAGATGATTTTTTGACAGGGACGGCTGCCTCGTCTTAAGGGTGTTTGTCGGTCACCTTCTAATCTACTGGGTGCTTGGTACATGCAGGCAGCCCCCGCTCATAGAATCATAGAATATCAGGGTTGGAAGGGACCTCAGGAAGTCATCTAGTCCAACCCCCTGCTCAAAGCAGGACCAATTCCCAACTAAATCATCCCAGCCAGGGCTTTGTCAAGCCTGACCTTAAAAACCTCTAAGGAAGGAGATTCCACCACCTCGCTAGCTAACCCATTCCAGTGCTTCACCACCCTCCTAGTGAAAAAGTTTTTCCTAGGCCTGGTCTACACTACGAGTTTAGGTCGACTTTAGCCGCATTAAATCGAATTAAGCCTGGACACGTTCACACGACGAAGCCCTTTCTTTCGACTTAAAGGGCCCTTTAAACTGGTTTCTTTACTCCACCTCCGACGAGGGGATTAGCGATAAAATCGGCCTTAGGGGGGTCAGAATTGGGTTAGTGTGGACGGAATTCGACGTTATTGGCCTCCGGGAGCTATCCCACAGTGCTTCATTGTGACCGCTCTGGACAGCACTCTCAACT
>NW_020692246.1:0-4316 GCF_002925995.2 Terrapene triunguis
ACTGGGCTAGATGGACCTTTGGTCTGACCCAGAAGGGCCGTTCTTATGATGGAAAAACCTTCCATGGATGAAGGAAGCGTCTACCCTATGGCGCTACTGCAGCTGCCATGTAGCTTTTCAGCCATAGATCTCAACGCTCTTTACAAAGGACGCTCACTACCGCTGACCCCATTTGACAGATGGGGAAACTGAGGCACAGAGCGAGCGGGCATTACTTGCCTGAGGTCACACGGACAACTGGTCGGAGGGGGAAAAAAGGTCGACCGAAAAGCTTTTTCATCAAACAAACACATTTCTTCAAAATTCTCCCCAGCAAATGTTGACGTTGGAGGTGAAAAATGGAAAACCCACGAAATTTGGGCTAAAAAAAAAATTTAAGATTTCGATCTGGAAATGTGGCTGTGGTGCCTCATGGGATCATTGCCTTGGCTGTCCTCTTTCCTTTCACTTCCCGATGAGAGCGGTTGGGAATAGTCCGGGGGGACATTGAAAGTGAAAGGCTGGTAACGGAGTGGCGGGGGGAGGAGGGGAGGCGGGGCAGTGCAGGGGTGTGCTCTGCAAATGGCACCACAGCTCTGCTAACGCCCCTACTTCCCCCTTCTCCCCGCTCCTCCAGGCCTGACCCCCACACTGCGACCTCTGTCCCACTCCGGGCAAGCCTCCTGCTCCTCTCTCTCTGCTCCCCCCCCCGCCCTGCCCTGCAGCCCCCCCGCCCTGAGCCCCACACTGCACCTCCGTCCCACTCCAGGCAAGCCCCCTGCTCCTCTATCTCCACTCACTCCCCGCCACACGCTCACAGAGCTCTAGCAACACATCTAAGTCCTGACACACAGACGCCCCCACCCCCGGCCCCCCAGCCCTCAAGCCGAGCCTGCCTGGAAAGCCACCAGCAATGCCAAACCGGGGAGTGGCAGGACGGGACTGTCAAAACTCATCTGGCCTCCCAGGACTCAAAGCAACCAAGGTCTCTGGAAGGGACAGGCTGGTGCACCGGCTTATACCGGGGCTGCCAGTGGGTCACTTTCAATGGCTACCTATTTAAAAAAACACCCTACTAAAGCCTGAAATCCAGTCTATCCGAGCCCCTCACAATCTTTAATGCATTTAGCCTCAGAACCCCCCAAGGGACATGAGCCTGAGGGGAAACTGAGGCACAGAAAGGCTAAGAGACTTGCCTCCAGTCACACATGAAGTTTGTGGTGGAGCTGGGAATTGAAGCTGGAGGCAAGTGCCCTAACCATCAGGCATCACTGCCCGTGCGGGTTCAGAGGGAGCCATAAGATGTTACCCCAGCACTTTACATCCCAAGCAGGCAGAGCAGCTCGGTGTGTGACAAAGACATAAATCCATTTCCTGGCGCATGTCCCCTGCTACCGCCCCCCCACGCCCAGCGGAAGGGCTAATGCACCTTCAGAGACCAATAAAAAGGTTTGTGCCCTATGAAGCGGCATCTGTTTAAACTGAATTTGGGCTGCAGTGTACACAGCGGCAGCGGGGGTCTGGCTAATTCACTCCCTTATCTTGTTTAAACACGCACCTGGCCCCAAATTGATCGGTTAAGGAGGTTCCGGGACAAGGGTATTTTTTACACAGATTAAACGGATTGCTATTGATGTCCGTTAGCCGAAGAGAACGTCTTCCCTGGGGGGTTTATCTTATCGCCGCATCAGAGTCAGGGTGGGAGTCACACCGCCAGGCAGGTGGAGCAGAATTGTGAAGGGTTCAATGCACCACAACGGAGGACCCTATTTTCCGAGGAACTCGGATCCTAATGAAGCCCGTCAATCCGGAGCGGACACTTTAAATCGCTCGGCACGTTGGGGACACCCATGGGTTACTGCAGAGCAAAGCTGCCCTTTCTTTCCCCCTTGAAATTTCCCGAGAACATTGTTCCGTTTGGCACAAAAAAGTGGCCATTGGGGGAGGGTGACTCGGTTTAACAGCCAGGATGGAGTGAATGAAACAGGGAGTAGCTACAGGCCACAGAAGCATTTGGAAGATGAAGGAGGAAGCTCAGAGCTGCCATCCTCAGACACCCAAAACCTACTGGCCCAGAAAGACACTCAAAGCAGCTTGGCCTCCTTCCCCATCACGCGCCCCCCGATCACTGGCTTCCCAAGTGAATCTGGTTTCCATTGGGGTGGAAGCGACAAAAGAGTCAATGGATCCACTTGCGCTTACACCTGCGGAGGATCCGATCCCTGTTCTCATGATGGGAGCTGGTCAGAAAACAGATTTTACATCCTGGGAAACATTTGACGACGGGGTGGGGGGGGAGAATTCACCTGGTATTGGGCCAAAAAAAGCCAAAACGTCCACACATTTCATGAAACAAAATTCCAAACCAAAGCCGACCTTGTTTCCGGGCAATTGAAATGTTTCGTTCGGATTTCGACTCCTAGGGGCGCCCGCGTGGTGAATACGTTTCCAAATGAACAGGCCAAACTTTTCTCATTCCACAAGCCTTTTGACATTTTCTAAACTTACATCCCCACGAACTTACATCAGAACCGACGCGATTTTGCAAAACAAAACAGAAAATCCAGTTTAATCAAACGAGCGTTTTCCAGGGCAAAACTGCTGAGATGAACATTTTCCGACCAACCTTGGGCCCGGCTTTGGAGACCTGCTCAAGGCACAGTCCCAACAAACGTCTGGAGGAGCCGTCAGACCCTGAAGCAAACCCCTGGGGAATCTCCAATCCGTACGCAGAGGGTGAATCTTGCTGTGCCAGTGATTTCCGTAGAAGTTTGGCTTGATTAAGAATTGAGCAAGAAGAATCCGCAGCTGGGAAAGACCAGCGAGGTCACTTGTCTCCTACAGGGCAGTTCCCTGTAGCATCTTCTCCAGAGCCAGTGACGGCAGAGTCCCACCAGCCCCTCTGCACCTGTGTGAAACGTTCCCAGCCTTGCTTCAGCCCAGCCCGACTCCTGGCTCCAACCTTTGGCATGTTCCTGGCCTCTGACCACCACTGCTCCGACCACTAGGCCTGACCACCCATGCCCCGGTCCAGGACGGGGAGTAAGTGGGCTGGGCTACTGCCCCCACTGCCATGTGAATCTGGAGGCAGGGGACAAGGGAGGGTCCTCAGGGTTAGGCTGGGAGCAAACCCCAGGGGACATGCCACCCCAGCCCGGGCCGCCATTCCAACCTATGCCTGTGAAGCATCACCACAACCCTAGGACACGGGGCAGGGAGCCCCAGCCCTCGCCTCTCCTGCCGCCCCTTCTCTGCACTGCTGCCGTGGGGCAGAGTCAACTGGCCCTGATCCTCCGCTCCCACCCCCGTCCCTGCTTGTCCGTCTCACCGGGCCTCCCGCCACTCACCCCCCACCCAGCCAGCGGCAGATCGGAAAGGGACGGAGAGCCCCGGGGCCTTTGCTCAGCCCCGAGTAATCCCAGGCCTTGTAACGCACAATCATAGCCCCGTCTCCTTTCTCCAGGACGGGGGAAGGGACATCTGCCATCCAGCCCCGAGCCTCTGGCCTGTGCTCCACAGGTGCTGAGGGAAGGTACCGAGAGCCGGGAGAGCTCGGAGTCACTCCTGAGCAGTGGGCAGGACTTGGTGCATGAGGCTCAGCGCTCATGGATCTGGGCGTAGCGGGGGGGACTGGGTTGATGAAATCAATAACCCCCCCCCCCCAATATTCCTCCGGGTCCAGGTCCGCCTGGCCTGGGAGGGGCAGGGCCCAGATAGGGAAATCCATACAGAGCAAGGGCCCCAGGGACGTCCAAGGGTGCTCCAGGCTGTGAAAGCATCGGTTGATGGCACTGGGTAGGCTGCCACCCACTTCCCGGCTCCCCCAGCGCAGCCAGTTCACTGCTGCAGCCCCAGCCAAGCAACAGCTGCCAGTTTGATGTGCAAGGTGGGCACCGAACCGGCTCCGACCTCTCCTGCCCATTTGGAAGATGGGTGGCAAGAGACGGGGGGCGCTGGCTCAGCCAGCAGGGCGGCCCCGCCCCAGGCACACCACCGAGCGTCAGGAGGTGGGACCTTCCCGACCCCAAATCTCTCCCACTGAGGGCGCGGACTGCACCAAGGAGCTAGGATGGAGGGAGCTCTTGGCCCTCACGAGCCAGAGGCCACAGCGCGAGCTGCTCCATCCAGGACCCCAGCCCTGGACCTAGGGCACGGTCCCCTCCCCGACTGCAGGAAGAGGGTGCTTCAGCAGGTGGCGATCTTCCCTCCTAGTCAGCAATGACCCAGTATCCCTTGCTGTCAGCTGCTTATGACATCCTTCACTTCCTGTCCTAAGCGGGCTGCTGCCCTGCTGTTAAAAAAGCCACTCTGCTCCACCCCAGCAGCAGCTGCATTCC
>NW_020692247.1:0-4215 GCF_002925995.2 Terrapene triunguis
CACCCAGCCTTTTGCCCTGCACCTCCACACACACCCCAGCCCTCTGCCCTGACCTCGCGTCGCCCTGCTCAGCCCACTGCAGGCCTAGGTGAACAGAACCCCAGGCTGGCAGTGGGCTGAGCAGGCTGGCGGCATAAGATCAGCATTTTAATTTAATTTTAAATGAAGCTTCTTAAACATTTTGAAAACCTTGTTTACTTTACATACAACAATAGTTTAGTTATATAATATAGACTTGGAGAGAGAGAGACCTTCTAAAAAACGTTAACATGTATTACCGGCACGCGAAACCTTAAATTAAAGAGAATAAATGAAGACTCGGCACACCGCTTCTGAAAGGTTGCCTACCCCTGGATTATCTATTCTGAAATTCATCAGAAATTACTAAAATCTTCACTTTCCTAAAAATTTCCTACTTTCCATTTCCTCCTTCTAGTTAGGCATACTACATCCTTATGGTCTAAATTCTTTCCATTCATTAAGTTTCCCAGCTTCATATATCTATTGTAAGTATCCCTATAATATTGACAAAGTTAGTTAAAAAAAAAAAAAGGAACATAATAGAATCTTTCATTAAAAACAAAGAGTTGTGTCCTGATCAAATTCCTACTGGATCAACTGCTTGGCTTAGCCTTGTTTTACCTGGGCATTAGAGCAAATCACAGAACACTGGTTAGGGCAAAGAACCAGGGAACAGGACATCTGAGGTCTACTCTCAGCTGTGACATTGATTTACTGCATGACCTTACTTAAGATTTGTAACATTACGAAGTTGAAATACTATTTCTCATGTTTTTCTGCCTGTAAAGCCAGATGTACTTAGTACCATGAATCCAACTGTAGAGGCCCCAGATGGAGAGAAAAAAAAAAAAAACACAGTTTAGAAACTGCTAAAAGTTATCTAAAAAAAAAGTCTAAACGTAATGTTGCTGTTTGATATACCTTGCTTTAAACCAGGCTAGAAAGAAAAAGAGTGAGTATTTCTAAAGGCAAAACTTAAAAGAAAGCAAATGTGTCAAGATTTCTATGTATAACATATACATATACCCTCCAGGCATAAACATCCCAAACATGCAGTGGTGATGGTCATGTCAAAGTATGGAGTCATTTGATAATCAATCGAGCACTTTGCCCAATCCATCTGCACCAGCATGACTTCTAACATTCCAAATCTCTGAGCAGTTTTCAAATGGTTTATGAAAAAAATAAAACAAACTACTAGAAACTATGCCAAAACACATTACTTCTTCATAGCAAAACTGCAATAGGGTAGAAAAGAGAAGTATTCCTCTCAACTGAGTTAAAATTAATAGAAATCATACTTACTGATAATCAGTAGAACTTCCTTTCCTTTTCCTATTGCAATCCATTCCTGAAGTGCTAAGGGAACTAGAGATTAGGTCGGTGGGTCCTGGTGACATAAAATCACTAATTGTAGAGGAAATGTCCATCCTTTGGTCAGCCATTGGATCGTCTGGAATTACCAAAAAAAGAAGCACGTGGGTCCATTACTTTTACATTATATTTAAAAAGAAAAAAAACTACAAATTTCGTTTTAAACAAAGCAACCCCCCAAAAAAACAAAGCTAAGAGAATTTGCTAGAGATGAATTGACATAATTTCTGTTCATTATAAAACCAGCACACTTACGAAATTCTGAAGAGAAATTAAATTTCTTTTAGTAAACAGTGTCCAACAACACATATGATAAATATTTAATAGTATATAACAGACAGTTTTCTCTAAAAGTTGTATGATTTAAAGTCAAGCAATGTTTCAAACAGCTGCCAGGATGTGCTGCAGACTAAGTAATATAACATGATCAATTTCTTAAAATGCTGTCATACACTACATTGTTAATTGCAATCTGTTAAGTACAACACATAAGTAATAAGTGTGGAATACCTAGAAGTGGGGGCAGGCTTAAAAAACAGATCAAAGCATCATAACAGCTGTATGAGGAAAAAGAAACAAGGCAGAAGATGTGGTGGGGGATGGGTGAATTGGATAAAAGGTACTAGAGAGGGGACTAAGGAAAACATAAAGGTGTAAGGTAGTAAAAAATGGAGTGGAAAGAGAACCAACAAAACAAACAAACAAAAAACTCTGAGAAGACTGAGCAGAGGTGCAAAAGAAATCAATTAGCCTTAATAATGTTTTAGAGTACTATAGACCAAATAACCCACTTAATTATATTTTGCAAGGAACATTGCCAGAATACTGTATGTAATAAAATATTAGATACCCAAAGTAACTACACATCAGCAGCAACTAAACAACAATGGACAGTTCTTACCTTAAAACTTACTTTCTGGAAGCCTAGCTCCACCCTAGAAGAAAAGGCCTGCACTCAATCTGCTAGCTGATTCTGCCTCAGCAATCACCTTAAAACTTCTGTCATGCTCTGCAATTTGTTAGTCAAGCTCTTTCAAAAACCTGAATGGGAAGAAAACAAGAGAGTCCTATCACTTAAAATATGTCTGGTTTGGGATAGCTACTGGTTAAGAGAGCTATGCTCCATGCTTGCTCTAGGCTGGTTGGGGACAAGTCCTGCACCATTCTGATGGCATGACTAACAGGAAACTCTTTGGACCCTGTACCGGGTGCAATTATTACACCAATGCAAAGTGAGTGTAACACACTACCAAATCAGAATGGTAGCACTTTGCACTAACTGTTCACTCATGTAAATACTACACAAGGTGCAATGATGAATTGAGCCTTCTAATTCCTGGCTGCCCCTCCTTCCACCCTCACCACATACAGAAAGGCTGATTTGGGCCCTTCATCTCAAATAAATAATGCAGGGATATATTTTGATCTTCATATGCTAAAATTTTGCCATAATATTCTTAATTACATGACGTGTTTTAAAAAAGGCAAAGACTATAATAAAATGGCATGATGAACAGAAATTACAACCATACTGAAAAGAAATACTGAGTACTGGTTAGGGAGTGGTCTACAAAATAAGGCTCTGATCCAGCAATAAGGCCCCTATGACTGCAGCATCTGGGATTAAATTTGCAAAGTTCGTCTTCACCCTCAGATAAAACAGTACGATTCTCAAACTTTATAAATGAAGTTGTGTCAGTTATCAAACATCGTAAACTTTTCAAAACTACTTACACCAAAACAACACTAACTCCACCCTCAAAATTAAGAGTAGGCAAATAGCATACAACACATTAACATAGTTTCTCCTCACTTATAGACAAAAAACATCCACTGACAACTCAAACTGTTCCAGAGTTTCATACTATGGACAGTCAAATCTTAATAGCTTATTTTTATGCCAGGCAAACAGACCTTTTATAATCCAGTAACAATGCCAAATGCTATAAAACAAAGGAGAAAAAATTACAGAAACTGAACTGTCAGTAATGGCAGATTGATGAAAGAAAATAAAAAAAGTAGGAAACAGCCAATTATGAGATGCACCATACATCCATCATGAAGGACTGAGAATGCTTTTAGCAGAATAAAGTTATGAGAAAAATGATACCAAAACGTTCATACAGGGAGGAGGATGTTTTCCCTATAGCACAATCTTTTACCATCATTACACAAAACTATTGCTTTAAAGCAGTCCTGATAGTTTATTAACTTGTCTCTGGCAAAGACTGAAAGAAGCAAACTTCTTCATAAATGGCTTCTTTAATTATTCTGGCACGATTAAAACGTAGAAGGCTTGTTTATACATAAATGAAGGTTTGTATAGTTCTGCAGGCAGTACAAGTCTGAACAACAAAATGAAACCTTGCATTGACTGACTGTGGTGGGCTTCAGCATCATGTTCTGCAGCTTTATCTCAAAATTAGAAATATTAATATCAGGAATTTTAATAATCATATAGCTCTGGTTGGACCTGTTAGTCAAAGTGAGATTCTTCACCTACAGAGTGCATCACTAAAAAAATGACTGTGTTTAGTACTGAAGTAATCTGCAAACATAGGTTCGGTTATACTGTAACACAGTGGTCCCCAAACTGTGGGGTGCACGCCCTGGGGGGGCCCCAGAGGAACGCTCAAGGGGGCATGCAGTAGGTCCCAGGCCAGCCCCCACGGGGGGCAGGAAGGGAGTGCCACTGAGCCCTGCTCTACCCCCAGCCCAGCTCCGGCCCTAGCCGCAGCTCCACTCTGCCCCCTGCTCTGCCCCCAGCCCAGCCGCAGCTCCACTCCGCCCCCTGCTCTGCCCCCAGCCCAGCTCTGACCA
>NW_020692248.1:0-5801 GCF_002925995.2 Terrapene triunguis
GGCAGCGCCGGATTTTCGCGGACATGTTCGGCTTTTTGGGATTTCCCCCCGGACGGGGATTTGAATCCCAAAAAGCCGGACATGTCCGGGAAAATCCGGACGTATGGTAACGCTACTTTAAGTGCATTTTAGTGATTACATTAACCACAGAGCACCACATGCTACTCCTCCACTCACTGCACAGTGCTGATGGGATTAAATATATAGAGAGCTTGTGGAGTATGCAAGTAGCTAAGAAAGATGCTGCCCAGTCTCCACATCACTAACTTTCTCATTAAGCAAAACTCAACAGATGGTAGTCCACATGGAAATAAAGGGTGGGGCCACGCTCTGGGGAAGGAGCATGTGCCCACCTTAAACTGCAGCCAATCCACCAGTCTGCAGAGAAGTTACGCTGCCAGAGATAGCATTAACTTCTGCTCTCACTGCCTTGTGCCAATCCTAGATTGCAGCTGGGGGCCACCAGCTCATAGCAGCACAGTTATTGGATAGGAAGCACTGTTCAGAGATTTCTTCAGTACAGTCAGCCAGAATATACTCAAGCTGTCCACAGCCCCGGCACCTGCTCTGGTTCTGCAGACCCGCGTGGTGGGGAGAAGAATGCTCAGACATTCGGGTTATATTAGGGCCATTCAGTTCTCACATTAGTAAGTTTCCGTCTACTTTTTAAATAATAAGGGAGCATAATGGGCTTGAAGTTGTAAACTCCTTGAAGGCAGGTTCTCCTCTTTGCATTGCATAGCACAGATGGTAGTAGACAATAATCATGGTGTGTGCCATTCCTAGTTTCTTGCATCAGTAATCTTTAATATTGATTTTATTTATATGATAATAAGTGTATTCAAATACCTAAAAAGAAAAAAAAAATTTAGAAGCAGTGATCATTGCGGAACAGATGGATAAGACTACTGACATTTTATTAAAACTAGTTTGGCAGAGGATCCATCCCAGAATACTGACAACAGTGACAAGAGAACCATTTAGACCCTGGAATGAAGGAGGAGCAAATTAATGAAAGGTGAGCCAATCATCTCCGAAGGCTGCTCCATGAGTTTAGGAATGGTATCAACATCACCCTGGGCCATCACTTTAAAATAGCTAATCAATTTGTATAAATGTTATGCACCTCAGTGAATACATTCAACTGCCCTTTGTCTTCTCTATGATCATTAACATGTCTATCTACAGCTCTTCCCCTTTAGCCTTGGTAATGTTTGTAGGGTTTATTTGTCCCCAGTTAAATGTTTAACTGTTAAGTAAACAGGGTTTCTAGATTAGATGAAGAGTACCAGCATCTCTGTGCTGTACAGGAGTTGATGCTTCAATTAAAAAAAATATATATATCTAAATCATGCTGCTTTTCCTCACAACCATGGCATCCATTTGGCTTCTGACAGTGCCTACCTTGCTATCCCCAGGACAGATGCCGACTTCAGGTAATTATAATTGCGAAGATTTTAACAGCACATGCAATGGGGAATCCAGTTGAAACATACCAATCTCCTTCTGGATTGCAGACAGAGAACATGCTTTTTCCTCATTTGAAGTTAAATGACAGGTTAACAAATGCTGGAGTTTGACAGCAAAGTAACTGAAATGCACAGATAAACTACAGGTACAGTTATTGACTTAATAAATGGCTTTGTAACACAAACCTCACCTTTTAATATTTTCAATTTTTTTTTAAATCTAAAAGGATCTTGCTTGTTTTTCTCAGCATGCAAGAAATTTCCATCTCCCACAAATGGATTTTTGTATTGTCGAGCTGATTACTGCATTATTCGTTGCAAAGATGGTTTCCAGTTTGACAGTGAACCGGCAAATGGCTATTTGTGCCATCCAACGGGAGTGTGGACTGCAGTGCCTCCAGAAGAAAGTGTTCCTTGGCCTAACTGCACATTGAAAGGTAGCTAAACACCAACTATTGCACTCTTTCCCAACAGATAGTTAATGCTGTGGCGATTTATAAAGTAAAGTTATGCATGCTTCAGCCATTGGTCATGCTGGAGTTTGTTGAAATTTGTATATTATCTTTAACTTGGTCTGGATTCAACTGTCAGCTTTTTGGTAGATGCCAGGAACCAAATTAGGAACATTTAGTAAGGAGTGGAGGAACATCAACTACTTCTGAGAGTGAATGGTTCCAATAGCCCTGTTTCTCATCCTAACCTTTGTAGTTGGCTTGCTCTTTCCTATTGTACTTTCCCCTTGTTACCTTGTGAGGTATGACTTCCTCTTAGACCCCCAGGAAAAAGACACTGAGGAGCCTGATCTTGTGAGGTGGTGAGTGCCTCTAGGAAGGGTGACTTCCGTAGGAGCTGAAGATGCACGGCGGCTCATAGCATTGTGCTTTGAAGGTTTGGGCCTGTGTATTTGTGTAATACACATTTCTTAAAGCTCTAGGGGGCTTTTTGAACAGCAGCCTTTGGGCCCCATTGCTGCTCTTTGCCTGCTCCATTGTTGTTCTACTCAGACCTTATGATCTGTTCATTACAGGGTATAGAATTATAGGTTTCCCTTAAATTCATTGGTGTGACCCTGTCTATCAGTACTGCTGCTGACGTTCTTCTAGATCACAATGGGATCCCCCATGTGCCCATTGCAGTCAATGGCAGTTTTACCATTGAGAATGGCAATTACTGAGAATCTTACAAGAGCAGGCCCTGTGTTATGGGGAGGTCCAACTGTGGTGAGAGCCTCAATTAAGTCTAGTATCAGGGGGTAGCCGAAGAAGTGAGGTTTTTTTACCCATGAAAGTTTATGCCCAAATAAATCTGTTAGTCTTTAAGGTGCCACTGGACTCCTTGTTGTTTCAATTAAGTCTGTGCCACTATTTTGGAGTTACTGAGAACTCTCACAGAGATTAGCAGAGAATGGATTGTCAGTAGCACTGAAAGACAGGACCAGGTGCTCAGAGGTATAGACTGTAAATTGTGCATGCAAAGAATATGCTGTGGATTTTTGATGTGTGTTTCTGATTAAAGAAGAGCACTTCCAATGCACTAAAAGATTCTGATGTGCAATTCCTTTCATAAGGCCAGATTGTGACCCCTATGTTAGATATTACTTGCACAGTGTGACAATTTGGGGAGTCTGTCTGTACCACTTATGAATCCTGGTTCACATTATAAAGTTATTATGAAATTGTTGCTATGAAAATTACCATGTCACAAGTGCCCCTCTGTATGTGTTTCCCCATCTCTGCCAGGCTAGAGACAATGGGGAGTCATTACAACTCAGTGATGGTAGGTAAAGTACCTTGGTACAATGGGTTTGCTTGATCTGGGAGTAGATACTTCCTCCTCCTGTCTGAAGAGAAGAGGGAAGTGGAAAGCAATGGAGAGTTACTTTTGGCTTCGTCCTTCAGACTCATGGGGGAAATACTTACAGAGACATACTCAGAACATTGGGCAGGAGAGGAGAATGGGGCGGATTACCAAGATCATTGGAAGCCAGCTTACTTAGGAAGACAGGCTCCATGGTTTGGAAAAGAAGTCACGCAGCTGCATGGGGTTCCAGGATCCCACAGAGGACCCTGATCCAGTCCAAAGAATGCTCTGGAGTGGTGAGGAAACTGAGTCAGGGAAATGATTGTAGGGTTTATTCTTTTTGTATAGATCTGTGTATTTCCCATGTGATTAAGTAAAGAGCAAGAATGTTAAACTTCTGTGCAAAGTGTCAGTGCATTATATGGTTCACCTATCCCCATGGATGTGAGGGCAAACTTGGTTACTCTAGTTTTTCAGTTGAGCTGGAGATAATGAAGAAGAGAATGTAGTCTGAACACCTTTTGTTCTGAATATCCTTTGGTGTCTATATCCACATTTGGCAGAAGTATGGTGATATCATAATTTAAATCTTATGGTTATCTTCAAGGGAACCATTGATAAGAGAGGTTAAGCGCTTGTAATAGCTTATTATGTCTACACTACAATCAGACACCTGTGGCTAGTCCATGCCAGGCTTGGAGAGCTTGGGCTAAGGGACTGTTTAATTGTGGTTTGGGCTTGGGCTGCAGCCTGAGCTCTGGTACCCTCCCACCTCACAGGGCCCTAGAGCCTGTGGGTTTTTAATTGCAGGGTAGACATACCCTTAAGGTGTGTACCAGCTCCTGTTGCAGTCAATGGGAGTCTTCCATTGCCTGCAGTGAAAGCAGGACAAACCCATGGTGTATGCTTTAGCTAATTACTCTATTATTTAGCTATTATATTGGGTTCACTTTTTGAAGAATTTTTTTCCTACAAAACCTACCAAAGGATTAGTTTGTTTTTACAGCATTTTGAACATCTAAAGCCCTAAGTTAATGCAAAACATATTATTCTTGTGCTTTTGCTGCTGATGCTACCATTCAATCATTAAGGATATATTTTTTTCAGATAGGGTTCAGTTAAGCTTCTAGGTATTTTGAATTTTGCTCATCACTAAACTTTATGGGTCAGATTCCCTTGCTCATGTGTAGGGCCCTACCAAAATTCTCTGTCCATTTTGGTCAATTTCATGGTCATAGGATTTTAAAAACAATCATAAATGTCAAGATTTGAGATATTTACATCTGAAATTTCAGAGTGTTGTAATTGTACGGATCCTGACCCAAAAAGGAGTTGGGGGGGGCGGGAAGAGGAGAGTCTGCAAGGTTATAGTGTGTGTGTGTGTGGGGGGGGGGGTTGCAGTACTGCTACCTTTACCTATGTGCTGCTGCCTGCAGAGCTGGGCCCTCAGTCAGCAGCCACCACTCTCCAGCTCTGATGGCAGCAGCAGTGCAGAAGTAACGGTGGCATGGTACGGTATTGCCATTCTCAGGGCTGTCCCTAGGAAGATGCGGGGCCTGTGACACCCCACCCCTCTGCCCCAGGCCCTGGCCCCACCCTACCCCTTCCCCCAAGCCCCTGCCCCATCTCTTCCCATCCCTGCTCCGGCCCCACCCCATCCCCATTCTGCCCCAAGCCCCCACCCCACCTCTTTCTGGCTTCTGCCCCCTCCCCTGAGCAATGCCAGGAGCTGGTAGGGCAGAGCGGGGCAGGCTGGGGCTGGGTCGCTGCTGGGTCCAGGCCCCTGCTAACCCCCAGGCTACCTTGGACCCCACGTTACCTTGAAGCGTGGGGCCCCCCAAAGTGTGGTGCCCGAGGCAGTTGCACAGGTCTGTCCTATGGGCGGGATGGCTCTGGCCATCCTTCTGCACTGCTGCTGGCAGGGCACTGCCTTCAGACCTGGGCGCCTGGCCAACAGCAGCTGTTCTGCAGCCGCCCAGCTCTGAAGGCAGCACAGAAGTAAGGATGGCAATACTGCAAACCCCCTAAAATAACCTTGTGACGCCTCTGCAGCTGCCTTTTTGGGTCAGGACCCCCAATTTAAGAAATGCTGGTCTCCCCCATTAAATCTATATGGTATAGGGTAAAACTACACAAAAGACCAGATTTCATGGGAGGAGACTAGATTTCATGGTCCATGACACGTTTTTCATGGCCATGAATTTGGTAGGGCCCTACTCGTGTGAAACAGTGCCTTTATTATGTAAGTTGTCCCACTGACATGAATTAGACCTCTAGTGGTTAAGGCAGGGGTCAGCAACGTTCGGCACGTGGCTCGCCAGGGTAAGCACCCTGGCGGGCCGGGCCAGTTTTATTTATTTGCTGACGTGGCAGGTTCGGCCGATCGCGGCCCCCAGTGGCCGCGGTTCGCCATCCCGGGCCAATGGGGGCGGCGAGAAGCCGCGGCCAGCACATCGCTCGCCCGCGCCGCTTCTCGCCGCCCCCGTTGGCCCAGGACGACGAACCGCGGCCAGTGGGGGCCGCGATCGGCCG